>NC_134460.1:54858207-55103207 GCF_047948215.1 Lycorma delicatula | reverse complement strand
TGATTTGGGAAGACGCGTTAACCACTAGACCAACCCGGTGGGTTTGTTACTACCTATCTAGTTTGACATAACCCACCGGGTTGATCTAGTGGTGAACGCGTCTTCCTAAATTGAATACTAGATCGTGAATACCGGTTTTCTTTGGTGGTTGGGTTTCAATTAACCACACATCTCAGGAATGGTCGAACTGAGACTGTACAAGACTACACTTCATTTACACTCATACATATCATCCTCAATCATTCTCTGAAGTATTATCTGAAAGGTAATTACCGGAGGCTAAACAGGAAAAAGAAAGAAAAGTTTAGTTTAGCATTATTATAATAACGATAATAAAATTTATTTTATTTTTGTGCAAAATCGCACCTCTCCCTCAAAAAATGATCTAAATAAACTAGCGGCTAAGCGGGTATACTGCCTCAATTGTACCCCCTCTCACCAAAAGGAGCGCTAGTATAGCACTGAGTTTTTTTTTGTTTGTTTTTTTTTTAACCTCCGAGTCCACAGTTAAGCATTACTTCAGAGGATGAGATGAATGATTTGTAGCGTATGTGAAAATGCCATGCCTGACCGGGATTCGAACCCGGGACCTCTGGGTGAAAGGCCGGAGTTCCCGAGTTCGATATAGCACTGAGATATAGCACCGGGTTCAGTATAGCATTGAGTTACAACTGTTTAGTCTACCGCTATGTTGTGACCACTGAAATTTAGAAATACTGGAATGGGCACTAGAGCGTTAGAAATCCGTGTCATCAAAGATAGCTGATTTAGAGGTATACCTCTCTTTGTCTACAGTCCGTTCAAAAAGTTTGTGACGATCTCTCTCATCACAAATCACAAGTTATCTTTCATAATTCAAGTTATTGTAGAAAGGTTTTATAAAAAAATTTATATGATACAATGATTAACTCAACATTTATTTAATATGCATAAGTATTGAAATTTTTCTAATAATTAAATAGAATTATGAGATTTTATCACTTAATATTAACTTCTAAATAAGCAACCAATAAATAGTGATTTAAGAGTAAATGTTATAAAAATTATTGACGGATATTTTTAATACGATTATTTTATAACATAAACAAACAAACAGAGTCAATGAGTAAGTGCTGTATTTACATACACATAATCATGTTGCTATGATAGTAAATATTTCATTCACTGTAAAAATAAAAATTATTAAAATCGTGAACAATACAATTAAGTTTTATGGAATCACTTTCTGAAGGGACGGTACGTTAGGTACAATGCGTATGTGCTGCACTGTGCGACAATGACAACTACACCTCTAAATCTATCTGTCTCACGTTCGTTTTCCGCTCACGTTGGACATAGGCATTGCCCATTCCAGTATTTCTATATTTCAGTGGTTGTGACGTCACAGGTGAGCGGTAGAATTAAATAAATGAATATTTAGGAAGTGTAAAAAAGTATTTAAACTGGCCACTAATACCACCGCACCAGAGCGAATGAAATACGGTATGCGCGCGCACGCGCTTTAGTAAGAATCAATGAATTAAATAAACAAAGAATATTATATTTAAATAAAATGATAAATATTTTTAATTAATGGGGTAAGTCCTACAATTGTTTGTCAGCTTTTTTTCCTTTTAACTAATTGATCGTTTCAATAAGCTTAGTACGAAAATGCGAATATTAACAACCACAACAGGGATAAAGTGTCATTTTAAAATAAAACACAATTAAAAATTTCTCGGCAAAGAGAGATGTACAATCACTATCACAAAGTAAATTATTAAGCAGGGCCTTCCCTTGCGAGCAACAGCGCGTAACAATATGGCAACGTGATTTTTACAATACTTTCTACAGCAATATAAATTTAAATTTAAAATATGTTTTAATACAATTTAATTCCTATCATAATTGATTTCTTCAATTAAACCAAACATTTTCTTATTCAGCTGATCAAAATTCTAGTTCTGAAATAAATACCTATTCCTAATAAAATATTTGTTTTTTTTAAATGTTTAAAAAAATCGTTGTTCAAAAACAACAATTTGGTGAGATAAGTAAGAAGAGTCATATATAAATTGTTTCTCAATTTCATTCGGGTGTACAGACGTTAGATAAAATTTAATACAAAAAGGGTACTTTTCTTCAGTTTTTTCTCGAAAATTAATGATCATTTTCATAAACATGTTCCAAATTTCCATAAATATGTTAACACAAATATTATAAAAAACATCAGTTGATTTAATAAGGAAATAATTAGAATTATCAACTGAAGGGTTGCCCGTCAACAGCCTACGCACAATGTTTACGTCGATAACTCACTAACCATATAAAGTAATGGTAACTAAACTGTAACACAATTTCTTCTCAACAATAATTTATTTCTCGATTGTTCTACGTTTTTACGATCTATTTGAAGACAAATTTACAGTAATTGAATAAAGTTCTACAGGAAAACTGACTCGCACAAATACATTATAGATACACAAATGAATTATAATAGGTACATTAAAAAATAAACCTACGAACACCACATAAAAGTAAAAAAAATCTGAATCAACCGCTTTATACAAATAGATCAGAATACATTTTTAATTTTTTCTACAACTGGTTATGTCCGTGTATGTCGTTTAAAGAACAATTTTTTTTTAACAAAAAAATTCTCTACAACGTTGTTTGTAATAAAATACTCGTCTTCTATATCCTTATTTAACATTACTCCAATTCCTGAATTCTCTTTTACTTATTTGTATTATTTTTATAATTTCCTGATCAAAAAGGTTATTAATTTTTTAATTTTATTTCAAATAACCCTTTTAGAATGCGGTTTGTTAACATTTACAGCAAAAAATACGTTCACATCTATTTCGTTAACAATACACAATGTAGAATGGAAGAAATTTTCTAACATGAACCTTTTGCTTGTGATGGTAAATTATACTGGAAAGGTCCATTTTAACTGGAAAACTCTTTGTCAATAACATTACGCGTCTTATGACCACAAACAAAAATCAAAAATACAAAGCATATTTCCTAAAGTTTTCTTTATTTTGTATTTGCTAGTTTTCTACCTCACTACTATCAACTTCAACATACTTCAACTGGTTTTCTTTTATTTTCTAAAGATCCTATACTGGCATCTATCTTTATCAACAAAGTAAATTAAAGTTCCATTCTTAAACTAGTATGTTTATTCATCAATTCGAATACACAGTGTATGATTACAAGAGATTTGAAACTATGGTTTGTCTGACCACTCATAAAAGAAAAAACAAATCATGTTTAGCATCAACACAATAGTACCATAGTGCCGCATGTGTTATGACAAAGACATTCATGCACGGTGTCTAAGGATTAGATCATCATGAAGAGTTTTCAATTCACCTGGAAGAACAGATTTGAATTTACCACCTAATTTTCTAAAGAGATCAGTAAAATAAAGGATGTCGCAATCACTCAAGGAGATCTGAATAAATGAGTCTTCAGATAACTGCATATGAGGTGTTCCATGAAATCAAGTGATTAAAGTGTTTCAAAAAACCAAATCATTCTCAGGACTGTATATCCATACAAGTATATTACTTATACAATTTTTTTAAGTTCTGTTAATCTGAAATGAGGGGTCCAAAAGCCAAGGGGTACAAATGATTTTTTTGCAAAATTGAGGTTATTCTTTTAGTGGGTTTATAACATGAACAAAATATTGGTCGTAAAGGGATACAACTGAAAACTTGATAGGTGCTAGATCTAGTATTCAAAAGACTTCTTTTTCAACTACTTAGTAAAGCAGCTGTTTGGTTTAGAGGGAAATGGAGCCAAGTGACACTGGTATCTGTTGTGCTACAAGCCAACCAGGGGTCTCCTGTATGTGAATAGATATTTTGAATGTATTTTGTTACTACCTGCCTAGTTTGAAATAATTACATCTTGTAATGAATTTTGTGTATTTTCTTTCAACTGTAATTTTTTAGTTTTAGTCTGATTATGATTTTACAGAGAAAAAAGTTAAATGATGAGCGATTCAAGTGAAGATAACCACACTTTTGACGGTAAGTTTATATTGGATTTTTTCTACCAGATTTAAATGTACAACAATGGAAAAAAAATAAAATTTTGCAATTCAATTTAACTGTTTTTTTATCAGCTAAACTTATTGTAACAGATGCAATATAATTATGGAAATTATGGAAAAAACTATTAAGACCTATTTCTCGATGCATTTACATCGTTTTTTCTTTTTTGTATGCATTTTTAATAATTCTGTACGCTCTCTTATTTTGTTAATTTAAAAAAAAATAGATAACAGGATTTTACAGTTTTTTGGATTCTTTTGCAGATAATATCGATTCTGATCCTAATTTTTCTGTTTGTAATGCTGCTGATGATCCACCAATACTAGTGTGATTCAGGGGAATCAACTGAGAAAGAGCCATCTACTCCGGAAGTGGGAAAGAAGAAATTGTGGAGACCAGACACCTGGTTAAGAAACAAGGCAAAAAAATTCAAGAAATAAGGGGAAACAGTATACATATAGAAAAAATAAGACTCATGAAGCAAAGGGGGTCCATGAGTGTAATCAGCAATACAGATAAAAGTGTAATCAAAATTTATCTGAAGAAAAACGACATGAAATATTTAATGATTTCTGGAAATTAGGCAACTATAAACGACATTTTTAAATCAGCAGATTAGTAAAGAGAAATATCAAAGGCATAAGAAAGGTAACACCACTTATAAAAAGGAAGTAAGTGTTATCTATTCACTGAATGGGCACAGAAAAAAATATGCAAAAAGTTTTTTCTATTTACAGTAGACATTACAAATAAACGTGCTATGAATGTAGTAGAGAAGAAAAAAAATTCAAGCACTGGTAACTCCAGTCAAAATAAAAGGGGAAAGAAAATACACAACTAATAGAACACCTCAGTGTAAAATTGATTTGGTCAAAAAGCATTAAATTTATTCCCTTGTTACATTAGCCATTTTACAAGGCAACAAAATCCTAACTTAAAATACCTTAATCTAAAAAACTGTATTCCTTGTTTAATGAAAAATGTACTGAGAAAGGTGTTGATCCTGTAAAAGAGAGTATGTACTATGAAATATTTAATACACAATTTAATTTCAGCTTTCATATGCCAAGCACAGATACCTGTACAACTTCTGACAAATTGAATTGCAAGTTGTTATTGATTACGGAGATGAACGTAAAAAAAAGGAGGCTAAGTTGTTGAAGGACCTTCATCTGCGGAAAGCAGAGTCTGACAAAACAGCTATGAAAGATGCTAAAGAACTTAATAATCCTCAATAAGTAGCAGACAGTTTTGATATACAAAAAATTATGCCGTACTTTCTTATAATGTACTTGTACTTTATTGCTGTACTTTGTTGTAGTAAGCATACTACACTTGACAGCAGTGGACATATAATTTCTGAAAACAATTTGAAAACTGGCCAGGATTCAACGTATACTTGGCATGAAGGACAAGCAGGCAGAGGATGTCAGAAAATAGCATCCTGTATCCTAAAATTCATTCACACTTTGCCAGAAGTTATTCATATCACAGCCTTTAGTGACAATGCAGGGGACCAAAATAAAAGTAATCTCATTGTAGAGTTTTGGCTTTATGTTTGAGAAACATGCACATTGATAGGGTAGACCATTGCTTTCTTATTTCTGGGCATTCCTTCATGCAGTGTGACTCTGACTTTGGTCTTATTGAAAATGAGAAAAAGTGGTCATATCAAGATATCTACATTCCTCAACACTGGTATAACATAGATCCAAAAGCAACCGAAAATTCATTGTCTCTGTAATGAAGAATAAAGATTTCATTATCTTGGACTCACTGAAGCTAATTTTTAAGGACAAAGTCCCTGGAATCGGAGGTATGCAGTCAATGCATTTCCTAAAAGAGTTTCCATTTAAACTCTTTTATAAAACCACATCTAGTGATGTTATGGATTTGAAGTCATAAACATGAAGTCAACACGAGCTGGCAAGATAGCAGCAATATTTCCAGACCTAGTTGTCAATACCGACAAGCCAGTAATAAATCAAGCTAAATACAAAAATCTTGTAGAATTGTTGCCTTATGTGCCTCCCATCATCTACTATGACTTTTATTTAAGTCTTTCACATGATGAAATTGTGACCCAAAATAATGAAGAACAGGAAGAAGTAGATGAACCAGATCGAATTTATAATACAAATAATGAAGAATGAGTGGAAAATTGACAATAGTAACAAAAAATAAACTTTTCTTAAAGTTAATTTTTCAGTTTTTATTTACATTAACGTTAATATTACTATTATAGTAGTTTTTGATTTAAGGAACTTTTCTTATTAAAATTATTTTGTTAGCTAACAAAAACACTATAAAGAAACTTTTCTGAAAGTTAATTTTTAATTTTTTTTTTTTTGTACTAATGTTTATTAATAATAATACAGTACTATTGTTAACTACAGGTATTTTTTTATTGTAACAAATTATTTTGATTTCATCACCTATTCCTTCACTTACACATTCTACCTCTTTATTTTTTGCTAAAGAAATTGCCAAATAAATCTGAACTACAGGTGTAGGTTTCGACTTAGTGATATAAAAACAAAAATAATTTCTATTTGTGGGTACTTGCAATAAAAAAATTCTTTACCCTACATTCTTATTTACCATTAACCCTATTGCTTGGTTCCCTTTTCTAATTTTTATTTACTTAAAATTGCTTGACCATAAATTGTATAAATATCTATTGTTTGTAGTCCTAACCTATTCTTTTTTTTAAATGGTCTAATTTTCCACTCTTAAACTTATAATTTGCCACACTCCGATTCGAATAATGTACTGGGTGGGTGGGAAGTCCTTTTACACTTTAATAAATACAGCTTAATAGGGTTCTACTAAGCCAGGGTGAGCACTGTCCAGTGTGTTCATTCGTGGTGGGATGACCTTAGTCGTAATTGACTGTGGAACGATAGCTGTTAGCTTGTTGTGAGTCCATTAACATTTACACTGGTAAAACATTGGAGAACATTATGAATAACTTCTTTGTGTGTTTTGGGAAATCATCACCATTACGGTAAACATTAGTGACATGGTAGAAGAAAGCTTTTGCAACGGGAAGTGTTCTTGATGCTCCCTCCACGCAGTGGAAGATCGAGCACTCAAGCTGGAACGTGTGCTGCTATCAAGGCAAAAATTCAACGACCATCGATAAAATCAATGCACAAGCTTTCTGCAGTTAGTAATTCCAAGATCCACAATGCGAGATCATATGCAAAAGGACTTGGAAGTTAAATGTTTTCGCCCAGCCACAATTAATGGGTTGAGTGACAATGACCTTGATCAGTGTTTATGCATGTCAGTTATTGTTTGAACACTCTCCGAGAGCAAACAATAAAAAGAACGTCATGTTTTCAGACGAGTGTGCAATTTATCGAGAGTTGTGCTCTCGTAACCAAAACTATTTTTCTGGGCGAAAGACAATCTTCACGTTTTTGAGGAAATCAAACACCATTCCCCTCACATTTTGATTTGGGCTGGAATGACAGCTGAACATTTCCTTGGATATTATTTTTTCAATGGTGCAGTTAATCAATATAGTTATCTGAGAATGATCGACAAGTGGCTGCTTCCAGAATAAATGACTAACAGGAACGTTGACATTACATTTCAGTAAGACAGTGCTCCAGCGCAATTTACTTTGAATTCCGCTGATGCCTCAACGAAGGTTTAAATTCAAGGAGCACCTTCAGTTTGTCGCAAGGAAGGCTAAAGACGCCTTCTTTGGTGTTCGTAGAGTCATCCATCCCGATTGGGGGTTGAATTATCATACCACACGTATTCTTTACAAAGGTGTCTGCAAGACCATAATGTTGTATGCTGCGCCCGTCTGGGATCAATTACAATTCTTACAATTTCAATGTTATAAGGGCATTTTATTGCAATCCCAACGTCTTCTATTATTAGCTGTTGTTGGAGGTTACAGAAATATCTCGAGACAGGCAGTCTCTGTAATCGCTGGCATAAATACCATCAAAATTTTAGCTACGGAACGTAGCAAGCAGTATGTTTCTAAGAATGGAGGCTTTCTTACTTCTGGGCGTATACGAGAGATTTAAGACCAAAGTTTTGACTCTTGGCAAGTTAGGTGGAACGATTCTGTTACTGGTCGATACACGCATGATATATTTCCAAATGTTAGGGAGCTGCGAGCAATTAGGTGGGTTTCCCCCAATCGGTACACAATTCAATTCCTTTCAGGACATGGTGCATTTAGGAATAGTTTGGCTAGGTTTGGTTTCGGACTGTAGGGTCGATGACACTGCGGACCATGTCCTTTATTTTTGTTCCCTGTACGAGGCTGAACGTACCAGAGTTATTAGGGAGCTCGAGAGAGTAAATTCCTTTCTTGATCTGTGAGTCAACTGGAAGACTGGCAGAGTTACATACTCAGAAGAGTTACCGTCAAATTAGCCAGCAAGAAGCCCTGATCTCACCGCACTTAGCAATGCACTCTGGGATTTTGTAAAAGAAGAGATATGAAAACGCGCAGCTCCAACACCTGTTCGGTCAGCATTTGAAATGATGGTTTGTTGTGGATTAGCAACCTGGCATGGTGGCACATACAGTTGTGCTTTGAATATGGTGAAACCCACACAGACGTTTTAGATCCGTAGAAGATAAGCTGCACCTATCCAAATACTTTCATAACTAGCGTAAAGGAAATTCTCACCCACTCCTATATTTTATCTCATACATTATTAATTTGGAAATTTTGTATAAAATTGAGTAGTCTCTACCCGGAGATGTGATTAGAGAACTATTTTCTCTCTGTAATATTTTACTAAAGATGTGTAATCATACTGATTTAAAAAAGAAGGAAAGGAATGGGGGAAAACCATATAATCGAAAAATACTACTATAGTTTACTATTATTTTTAATCCGTTCACTCAAAGTCTACAATAGATTGGCTTAAGTTTATTGTTCATACCGAATAAATGATAATCTGCAACCATAAGCGTTCTTCTGAAAGGGCTATAAGTAATCATTCTTTTATCTGGCCTCACCACAGATACACACACTTTATGAAAACGCCTACAGTAAGACTACATACGAGTCTTGCAACTCATAACTACATGTAATTCTCCACAGACATGCTAATCTTGTAATGAATACATTATTTGTACAATAACATATATTATTACACACTTAACAAAATAATTGTAAAACGGAATTAATTTACTTAGAGTTGACTCATATGTAGATATAATAAATTTTTATTACTATAAGATACTGTGTTGGTGATATAACTTAAAATATTTTGCTGCAGTTACACACACACACAATATCCAGAAATATTTTTACATATCAGGTAACAATCGACTTTTTTAGATCTTTGTATCACAACATCTTCAGTATTAAACCCCTAAAATTTTTTTTTCTTTTTCGACGACCACGTATTATATTCGTCGAATTATTTAAACAGGTTACAACAAAAACTCAAGAAGACGATTTTTCAATTTAAGAGGAAACAAACCTCTGAAGATTTCAAAAATTGATTTAGATAAGACTATATTACTTTTAGTATTTTTCCTATGAAATTTTTTATATCATGAAAAATAACTAAGGAAAATCATTTTTCACTAAGAGAGGCGGAACCCTGTCTTATGATTTCATTTTTAAACAAAGATTATTGTAAATTGTAGGTCCCTTAATTTTTATCTCTAAGGTATTTTTGCAAATAAAAGAAAAATGGCCGATCTCTGTAACGAAATGGTAGCGTCTCAGCTTTTCATCCAGGGATCCCGGATTCGAATCTCGATCAGGAATTGCATTTTTCATACGCTACAAAACTTCATTTTCATATTCCAACGTACAAGCTTTGGTAGTGAATTAATGAATGAATTCATTAAAAAAAAAAAAATGGCAGCATCTTGTTCGTCTAAGAGGAGAGCGCCATCTAAGGTATATTTTTAAATACAAATTACTACCATTCAACCTTTCAAAGTTTTCATTAAAATTAAGAGCAAAGCAAAAAGACAGACAAGAAACAAAAAAAGTTCTGAAAATGTTAAAACAAAAATTATTACATAATGTAAATTATTTTAAAATAACAATAATAATTAAAGTTTACGTAATATAAATCTGAGAATGGATGTACCTTTGTTTTGAAGTAAGGAAACGTTCATTAACAACCAAAAAGCAAACTTAACGACACTAGACAACAGATGGTTAGACATGAAATCAATACCAATCTGTTACTACTACTACTACTGCGATAAAAAGGAATTGATACTTTAGAAGATTAAAAATAAAAAGAATGTTAAAAAAGTAAAAAGAAAAGAAAGACGATATTTATTGATTCCCGTATTAACAAAGAGTAGCGTGACATACTGAACGAATGAATAATATAATAAAGTACAAATTATATATAGAAAAAAAAGGTATTTATTGACTTGAGAAAATTTTAATGTACAACCTACACAAAATATTCACAACTTTAATGAACTTCTGCTGCACACTTCTTACAAAAATATAAAATATTTATTGCACAAAATATTTACCGAATTTTATTTATATACAAACAGTATCATCGAAAGTGTACAATACGTCATAATAAGAAATAGGACAATCATTAATTATATTAGACTACACATAAAAAAAAAAAAAACGAAGTTAAAAACAATCAGTACCTTCACCTTTTACCAAAATCGAAAGGTTATAATATATTCTGTAAATAACTACGATATGTTTCTATTTCAAGCATGTGAACGTCAAATACTGTCGCTCTTAGGCAGTAGTCAGAAGTTTGATAGCTGAAGAAATGTCTTCATACGTTGCCTGCGTACCCACCAAAGACTCTAATGTCAGGGATAAGCCCACCAAATATTTACTTCTCTCAACCAAGAGAAAATTATAATGCCTCTATATACCGTCGTACCGCGACTGAAAAAGGCATGATAAAAATTCCGTCACAAGTCTATATATTAAATTTAATGAAATATATCGTTCACTGTATAATTTCTCTACATGTGCAAACACTAAGTAATCCAAACTCTAGATAAATACTAATTTATAAATACATAAACAAATATCCTTTCGCCAATGTTAGAACACAAGGTAAGAAATCACCGAACCGATATTCGTTTAGTTTTCTTTTTTTGGGATATTACCGAAACTTTAAAATATTAGACAATTCTTCATCCAAAATCACTTTGTGAGAAATTTTCCATAATTCTCTCAACAAAAAATATCTACTTTTTGTCATCTATTATTGCCACGGTAAAGACAGAAAATTACAGAATCGGGGAATAAATGAAAGATCCTAACACTGCCTGGAATATTATCATCTTATAACTCGATAAAAATATTGATTCAATTTCCTTATAAACTGATTATCCTTGATTTAACGGAGATACCACTTCTATTTTTTAAAATACCTAATAATGTATTTATAAATTTTAACAATTAAAACTGAAATATAAAGAATTATAAAAATTCCTACTTACAAGTAACTTTCTTTTTTTTTGGAAAGGTTTCAAATTAAGAAAATAGTAGAGTAGAATTAAAAAAAAAAAAAAAAAAAAAACAGTATAGGGAAAAGTTATCAACAAGAATATAAAATAATCTTATAAAATATATCTTTCTAACTAAAAATACATCGTCCATGCAATACAACTTTATATGAGGATCTACTAATAAAGAAATAACATTCCTTTATTTTATAATCATAATCGGGTGTTCTGCCTATCGGTAGTTCTCTTACGCCACCGCTTCTCTATTGATTTCTGTCCCAAGCCAGACTTAGCTATGTCCCAAGAGACTTGGCTATTCAGCTAAGTCCCTTTGTAGGTTTCATGCTTCATCTCATCTAATAACTTCATATTTCTTCCTCGCTTCCGTTCTCCTTCTACCGACCAATGCCGTTGCCAAGATTCCATTCCACTATATGTCCTAGCCAGTTTCCTTTTTTTTGGGTATTTTCCGCATAAATTTTCTTTCTTCTTCAATCCTCTTCATTACTTCTTCATTTCTAACTTTATCCGCCCATCTTAGTTTCTCCATCCTTCTTTATAACCACATCTAAAAAGCCTCAACCCAATTCATCTTCCTCTTTCTGGACCGTGCTTCGCTTTCATATAACAAGACACTTCATCATAACATCTGTGTAACCTCTTTCTCAAGTCTAAATCCAGACCTTTAGTAATTCCCTCTTATTGAAGGCTTCCTTCACCATTGTTATTATTCCTTTTATTTCCATTACGCTCTTCCAGTCCTCTGTCATCCCCCAAATATCTATAATATATATATATATTTTTTTTTTTTTTATGTTCCTTCTACTTACCACTAAATCCTCTTTGTTGTTTACTTCCATTAATATATTTATTTTCATTCCATACTCTTCCATTCCTTCCTCCGTGACTATTAACAATACAACAAAACCCAAATAGAGAATGTATCGTGAAGTTCTCCCGGAACTTTCATAACCTATTTTATTCGTGAAAATAATGGAAAACATTCATATAAACATATCTCCTAAAATGCTTCATTTGTGAGTACGGCTAGTGAAAGATTTCGCTCGGCTTTCAGCTAACCCGGTAAAATGAGATCGTACTGAAATTTTTTGGGACGTTAATTAAGAGGCACAATTGGTGGTTTCTTATGGTTTTTGACCTGAGAAATGGAATAAAATAGGTCTCAAAACCAAACCTGCAATAGGTTTTGAAAGATCTGGAGTGAAAACCAATAAATGAGGATAAAAAAACCCTGTTTTCTATGTTTGACGTACAATATAATAACTAATGTTAAATGGGTAACAAACTCGTAAAAAGTTGAAACAAAACTTGTAGGGAATTTAATTCTGAACAAAATGGTGTAAGATAAGTTGAATAAAGCAAAGAAAAGTTATTTAGAAATAGTACATTACTACACTTGTCAGAAAAATACTTATTTATATTTATTCTTTCTCCTCTCCTCTTCTTTTCATAATTTCATAGCTACATTATATTTTCATACAAAAAAAATCTTATATTAGCTTAATTGTTAATTGTATTTAAAAAATAGTAATATTATTAAATTTTCTAATATATCTAATTCTGATACAATTTATTGTTACAGGTTTCTTTTAAAGATAAAGAGAGATTATATACTCCCGAGAAAAAACCTGTATGGGAGTTACCACCACCTTATTTTAATTGCATTAAATGAATAATGTTTATTTAATGTAAACAAAACCTAAATACTTCTTTGGCGATGTGAAAAATTTTAAAAGACAAAATTTAACGTTAAAGATGTTTTTAAAAACTGGAAATAACACATTGTAAAATAAATATTACTTAGATAATAATTGTTTTATTAATGACAGAAATGTAACAAATTATTTGAAAAATTATTATTTCAAAGTTGGCAATAAAATAACAACAGTTAACAAGAACGTGCAATGCTGAATTAGTGTTTCAATCATTCTGTAAGATACGTTTATTGTGAACTGTGCTGTCGTTAGCGAAGATTTCCTGAGAATTTTAGTTTGAACAGGATCGATTTGTCATTGAAGTAATGCCGTACTTGTTTACAACAGAGGATACGCTGGTATGGTATTCATTTTGGGTGGGTGTAATGGTAATGCTGCAGCCGCTGCTGCAGAATATGAAATACGTTTTCCGAATCGCAGGATTGCAGATCCCAAAAAAATTAGCGTGACTTATCGCAATCTTCGGGAAACAGGTTTACTATCTGTTATTTGTACCAACTACGAACGATTTGTCCCAACACGACGCTGTTATTGCTGAAATTATTATCGATGCAGTTCATTCGTCAGTAACTACGTCTTTCTAAGCGGACCGGATTTTCGCATTCGATGATCTGAAAGACACTTAAACAAAACAAGTTTCATCCTTATCACAACCAGTTAAACAGCAACACCCAGGAGATGGTTCGCTTCGTTTGCAGTTCTGCAAGTGGTAGAATACAGATCGACAGCCCAAAAATATATTTTGTTTACCCACAAAGCAAATTTCGCTCAAGATGGCGTCAACAACTTACGCAGTGAGCATACATGGACAGAAATAGATCCTCATGAAACGGTAAAAAGCAATTTTCAACACCGATTTAGCGTCAATGTATGGTGCGGCCTTTTTTACAATCAGATGTTTGGAACGGTCCAAACAGCCCGCTTAGATGCTCAGGTCTACTTGCACTTCATTCAAGAAAAATTACCGCAGCTGCTTGAAGATGTTCCTCCAGCACTGGGAAGCTAAATATACATTCAGCACGATGGCGCGCTTCCCCAAAAGTGGGGAAGCGCACCATCGTGCTGGAAGTATTTTCCCACTTTTCTTCTGTTTACACTCGCTTATATCATAATTTCCCTGAGAAATGGATCGGTGTGGAGGTCCACATTCCTGGCTTCCAAAATCGCCTGATCTAACACCTTTAGATTTTTGCGTCTGGGGATGGATGAAAAAAATTGCATAAAAAACAAAATACATTCTCGTAAGGGATTGATTGGCCACATTATGGATGCGGCTAAGCGACTTAAGAACAGCCCTGAAGAACTAGAAAGAGCAACAGAATCGTACCAAGAAATGTGTTGAAAATAGCGGGCTCATTTTTGAACATTTATTATAAACTGGTAAGTTTAAAGTACTCTGGTCTAGCATACAGTTTCTAAATATAATTCGAATTTTTCTAACTTTTCTTTGTTTTATTCAACTTATTTTACACCATTTTGTTAAAAATTAAATTCTCTAAAAGTTTTGCTTAAACGTTTTACGAGTTTATTACCCACTTAACATAGTTATTATACGTCAAACATAAAAAATAAGGGGTTTTTTGCCCAAACTTATTGGTTTTCGTACTAGATTTCTCAAAAACTACTGCAGATACGTTTTAGGATCTATTATATTCCATTTCTCAGCTTAATAACCATAAAAAATCACTAATTCTGCCACTTAATTAACGTCCTAAAATGTTCAGTACAACCTCATTTCACCGGGGTAGCTGAAAACCGAGCGAAATCTTTGACTGGCCGCAACTCGCGAACGAGCATTTTAGAAAATATGCTTATATGAAATATGCTTATATATTTTTTCCGTTATCTTCACGAACAGAATAAATTATGAAGTCCCGAGACAACTTGATACAACTGTGTATATATATATCAAGTGTGTGTGTGTGTGCGCGCGCGCGCGCGCGGAATAAAAATTGATTTCACTCCACAGTGAACAAGAGAATTTTACCTTTTCATCCATGTACATCTTACGGAGAACCTTTTACATCAACATTTTATGTAATAGTTACCCATGACCATGCAGATAAGCGCATGCGCATCACTATGAAAAACCTTCACATCAACTTGCATTAAAGGGTAACGATAGAAGAGACCTCAACTGCAATTAAAAACGATTTTCCATCTTTATATAAATCAGAAAAATTGGAATATATTCCACATCGTGACTAATATATAAACAATTTAAAAATAAGGTGGTATATCAGCTGCCAAAAGAAATCCTTTTCTTCTGCAACCAGTTCTGGTAGGGCAATTGTAGAAAAATAATAAAGTTACCAAACGAATAATTCCTTCATGAGATTCAAGGTTCATCCAGAACTTTCCGGATAAGACGCAAAAGATACTAATACTCTGCCGCTGAGATGTTTCAAACATCTCAGACTATATGAACTGATCACAAAGGACCGAATTAAGAATGTCGATATTAAATAATCCAAACTTAAACAGACTGAATTGCTCTGTCCGTTTATTTCCCAACAGCTGGTAATCTCCAAGAGAATTCTTCTTTTTCCTGTTTAGCCTCCGGTAATTACCGTTCAGATAATACTTCAGAGCATAAATGAAGATGATATGTATGAGTGTAAATGAAGAGTAGTCTTGTACAGTCTCAGTTCGACCATTCCTGAAATGTGCGGTTAATTGAAACCAAACCACCAAAGAACACCGGTATTCACGATTCAGTATTCAAATCCGCGTAATGATCTCTCGACTTCCAAATCAGCTGATTTCCCAAGAGAATTCTGTCAATGCCTTAACGCAACTCCATCCACCCGTTTGTTGTGTCCCATTCTATCTACGCCACAATTCCAATAGTTTTTCTGTTCTGTGAAAGTGAGGAATTCGTAATAAATGACAATAAATTTAAAAAAATAATCAAGTAAAGTAATTGAAATGCAATAATAGTATGTCAATAATATTTTGTTATATAATTATATAACAATTACATTTCAGGATGGCTGAGGGATGAGGATGAGGGATTGGTCAAGAAGGCGACGCAACCACGGCTACACATGCAAAACTGATAGTAAAGCAAAACTCGGTGGGAAAAAGCAAGACAGAATTCTCTTTTTGCTCTTTAATGCTTCAATGTCGATTATTTTAACCGGTCAGAAGTCTCCTCATATTTACCTGTCAAAGATCAACCTAAAACACCTGTTCCCGTATTCATTTTATTTTTTAACCGGCCTTCGTCTACTTCTTTTTAAGTTGGCTTAAACCTATAATTTAATAGAAATTAATGGTAATTATTATTCATCTAATGTAAATGTTCACATCAGTTATGTCAACATCTATCGACCTTATCGCCGATGGAAAAACGTAAAAAAATCTCATCGATTGTCACTATTTCTTAAAAAGTCTAACCTGTAGTAATGTTTTGTACTTTAAAGAATGCACAAATAAAAAAAAATACTAGTTAGAAACAGGAAGTTGCTTACTTGTTATTCTCTTAAGAAATTTAAAAGGGTGAAAAGTTAAACCAAGAAACGTAGCTATCTACGTTAAAACGAATGATACCTTGCCTATCATAAAGCTAACAAAGATACAATATATAACTAAGAAGTAAATATAATCAAACAAATATTTACAAACAACTACTACTTAAAAATATAAATAGTATATATAAATATATACATACTCCGCGAGAATGTGTTAAGTAAATGTAAACGAAACGATAAAAAAATCATTCATTTACAAACTACTAATTTAAATTAAAAAGTAAATAATGCTACATATAACTATTTTTAAACACTAAAAAATACAATCGTGAATTAGTGAATATTAATTTTTATTCGTTTATTTTTTTGTTTCATATTTTAATCTTACAAAGGTCGTAAGCCAGATTACAGTTCCGATGGAACAGTTTTATCCACTTCAATCAAATAGTTTAACACCAGAAAAACACATAATTTAACACAGAAAACGTGCTCATCTAGATCAAGACCACGCGGTTGATTGAGGGTAATTCTAATCAATTACGCAACCGAAATAAAACTATGATAATTTATCACCAATTAACGATATTTAATAAATAAATAACAAACACCAGTCTATCTTAAGAATTTATCGTCAATTTTAAGCTTTCGTGGTATTGTCATAACTCTCCACAATGTAAACAAACTTAAAAATCTATTAAAAAAATGCTATAAATTTATATTCGCCATTTTCATGGCAGATGTGAAATGACTTACGGATTCCAAGATTTTATTTCTGTTCTAAACCGATATAAATAAATCAAATCAAAAAATTTGCGCCGCGAAAAGGAAGTTTTTAATCAAAAATTGGGGACAGGGACATCAAGCTTTTTAAAAGGTCTATCATCGACGAATAAGTAAGACGAGAATGTAAAAATAAAAGTCTACATTTTAAAATCAGACTACTCTTTTATAATTACTTTGAATCGATTGGAAATTGCATTATTATATCTCGAGGGAAGTTGGAGAGTTACGAGCGTCTTCTCGAGGACTTACAATCGTTTTTTTTTTTCAGAAAAATGTCTTAAATTAAAATCACAAGGTACACAAATTAATAAAGTATAATAATGTACCTGCCAGTATAAACAGTTTACAAAAATTCAACTGTAGAGATTATACTAAATACCAGATATTGAACAAACTGGAACAACACTCACTTTCAAACGCATACAAACATTATTCAAACTACTCCCTATATCTTTGTATTATTCCCTATACCCATCTTTGTTTGATCTCATAGCAAAGGGATAAACAAAAATACCGTGGGTTTCAAAATGAGTATCTGGATTTTAAAGCTATGTAATATTTCCCTTTTTTTTCACGTACATTGATTTATACATAAAATAAAAGAGCAACCCAAACAATC
The DNA here is from genome assembly GCF_047948215.1 of Lycorma delicatula. Lineage (NCBI taxonomy): Eukaryota > Metazoa > Arthropoda > Insecta > Hemiptera > Fulgoridae > Lycorma > Lycorma delicatula. The sequence goes on along the minus strand of NC_134460.1, from coordinate 55,085,101 downwards.
TTAGGTCTGCGATAGCTTTAAAGTCTATAGATTATGGTTTGCGTACTAGTTTAGCGAATGAAATGATGCACCACGACGATGAAAACTTTCTTTATCGTGTCGTATTCAGTGACGAATCAATATTTCATGTTAATGGAAAAAGTAAACGCTCGCAATGTGCGTATCTGGAGATCAGAAAATCCTCACGAAATATTACAGTGTGAACGAAACTCCCCAAAAATAATGTTGTTTGTGCCGTACCCCGACGGCAAGTTCACGGGCCGTTATTTTTCACGGAAGCAAGTGGGTCTGGGAATGAACTATCTTGATATGCTACAACTATGTCTCTTTCCTCAAATGTAATACGAACCAAAGAATTCTATTTAGCAAAAAGATGGTGCGCCTCCTCACAGGCATAACGCTGTATGTGATCGGTTGAATGAAATTCTCCCCGACCGATAGATCGGTCGCCGGGGACCAGATGACAGGGATTGTTTGCCGTTCCTCCCACGTTCGCCCGATCTGAAATCGTGCGATTTTTTCTTTGGAGGCTTATAAATGATCATGTGTATTTGCCACCGCTACCGGCTGACCTATCTCACTTGAGATAAAGCATTGAATCAGTTGTCGCATCAATTATTTCAGACTTGGTGATTAAAGTACGGGATGAACTCTCCTATCGACTGGATGTGTACCATGAGACGAATACTCACATTGAACAGTTACAGGAAAAACTCTTTTAATTGCTTTTTCATTTCATGAATAATTTATCAATGTACATAAAATATAATAAATATTACACAACATTAAAACCCCGTTATTCATTTTGAAACACACGTTATATTAATCACAACATGGAAATTTTACACTCAGAAGGTAAACGTTACGAACTCAACATATTTAACAATATGAAATTTTGGTCGAGGTGCTAAATGTTACTTGAACTTTCTTCTTTTCAGAAATTTCTTATTAAGATTATGTAATATTTCCCTTCTTACATATTGCTGATTTGAACTGGAGATAGATGCTGGCAAACTCTCTGCCACTTTGTGAACTTCGAGCTAAACATATATCCGTAGTAATGTAGACAAAAGGCATGCCCAGGGCAATAATATTAATTTAACAGCGACGTTAAACAGCTAAATAATCCATCCGTGGCATTAGGATGCAGTATTGAAGGTTTTGTTTTTTTTGTCTTCAGTCATTTGACTGGTTTGATGCAGTTCTCCAAGATTACCTATCTAGTGTCGGTAGTTTCATTTCGGTATACCCCCTACATCCTACATCCCTAACAATTTGTTTTACATATTCCAAACGTTGCTTACCTGCACAATTTTTCCCATCTACCTGTTCCACCAATATTAAAGCGACTATTCCAGGATGCCTTAATATGTGGCCTATAAGTCTGTCTCTTCTTTTAACTATATTTTTTCAAATGCTTCTTTCTTCATTGACTTGTCCCAACACCTCTTCATTTGTCACTTTATCCAACCATCTGACTTTTAACATTCTCCTATAGCACCACATTTCAAAAGCTTCTAATCTTTTCTTCTCAGGTACTCCGATCTTCCAATTTTCACTTCCATATAAAGCTACACTCCAAACATATACTTTCAAAAATGTTTTCCTGATGTTTAGATTACATTTTGATGTAAGCAAATTATATTTTTGACTCAAAGCTCCGTTCGCCTGTGCTATTCGGTATTTTATATCGCTCCTCCATCGTCCATCTTTAGAAATCCTACTTCCCAAATAGCAAAATTCTTCTACCTCCGCAATCTTTTCTCTTCCTATTTTTGAATTCAGTAGTCCATCTACATTATTTCTACTACATTTCATTACTTTCGTTTTGTTCTTGTCTATTTTCATGCGGTAGTTCTTGCGTAGGACTTCATCTATGCCACTCACTCTTTCTTCTAAATCTTTTTTACTCTCGGCAAGAATTACATATCATCAGCAAATCGTATTCCACCTTGCACTGTTACTCCTGATCTAAATTGTTCTTCAACATCATTAACTGCTAGTTCTATGTAAAGATTAAAAAGTAACGGGGATAGGGAACATCCTTGTCAGTCTCTCTTTTTTATTACGGCTTCTTTCTTATGTTATTCGATTATTATTGTCGCAGTTTGGTTCCTGTAAATGTTAACAATCGTTCTTCTATCAATTATAGAATTGAACACTAATTTTTTTTAAATGCTGAACATTTTATTCCAGTCTACTTATTAAATGTCTTTTCTAAGTCTATAAAAGCCAACTATGTTGGTTTGTTTTTCTTTAATCTTCCTTTTACTATTAATCTGAGTGCTAAAATTGCTTCCCTTGTCTCTATACTTTTCCTGAAACCAAATTGGTATTCTCCAAACACTTCTTCCACTCTCCTCTCAATTCTTCTGTACAGAATTCTAGATAAGATTTTTGAAGCATGAGCAATTAAGCTAATTGTTCTGTATTCTTCAGATTTATCTGCTCCTGCTTTCTTTGGTATCATGACAATAACACTCTTTTTTGAAGTCTGAACTTCTTGTTCGTAAATATTAAACACAAATTTGTATAATCTATCTACCGCTTCCTCACCTCCACTACGCAGTAATTCTACAGGTATCCCGTCTATCTTATGAGCTTTCCTGCCATTCAAATCTTTTATTGCTCTCTTAAATTCGGATATCAGTATTGTATCCCCTTTTCTTTATCCTCTTCGTCGGCCCTTCCTTTATAACACAAGTTTCTAATTCATTTCCTCCGTATAACTCTTCTCCTAACTAACCTGTGTGCTCCGTCTACTTTACCAATGATCATTTCTCTTTCCACTTCTGAACACTTTTCTTTCGCTAATTTGCACTTCCTGTTTATAATATTTTTTAACTGTCGATAGTTCCTTTTACTTTCTTCATCACTAGAATTCTTATACTTCCTACGTTCATCCATCAGCTCCAATATATCCTTTGATATCCAAGGTTTTCTACCAGTTCTCTTTGTTCTGCCTAAGTTCGCTTCTGCTGATTTAAGAATTTCCTTTTTAACATTCTCCCATTCTTCTTCTATATTCTGCCTTACCTTTTTTACTCACACCTCTTGCGGTATTCTCCTCAAAAATCATCTTTACCTCCTCTTCCTCAATTTCTCTAAATTCCACCGATTTATCTGACACCTTTTCTTCAGGTTTTTATACCCCAATCTACATTTCATTATCACTAAATTATGGTCGCTATCAATGTCTGCTCCAGGATAAGCTTTGTAATCGACGAGTTGATTTCTTAATCTTTATTTAACCATGATATAATCTAACTGATACCTTGCACTATCACCTGACGTTTTCCATGTGTATATTCTTCTATTATGATTTTTAAACTGGGTATCGGCAATTACTAAATCATACTTCGTGCAAACGTCAATGAGTCGGTCCCCTCTTTCATGCCTTTTGCCCAGCCCGTATTCACCCACAATATTTCCTTCCTTGCCTTTTCCAATGCTTGAATTCCAATCTCCAGCTATTATTAAATTTTCATCCCCTTTTATGTGTTTAATTTCTTCGTATACACACTCTACATTATTATCATCATGGGCGCTTGTAGGAATATAGACGTTAACAATCGTTGTTGACTTGGGTTTTGATTTTATTCTTATTACAATGATTCTATCGCTATGCATTTTGAAATACTCTACTCTCTTCCCTATCTTCTTGTTCATTACGAAACCTACTCCAGCTTGCCCATTATTTGAAGCTGAGTTAATTATTCTAAAATCACCTGACCAAAAGTCATTTTCCTTTTCCCACCTAACCTCGCTAATTCCTGCTACATCTACATTTAACCTACCCATTTCCTTCTTTAAATTTTTTAACCTACCAAGTTATTATAGACTTCTATAATTCCACGCTTCAACTCGTAGAATGTTATTTTTTAATTCTATGGTGATCCATTCCTCCGGAATATTTTACCAAGGAAGGCGCCTCCATCTTTGTTACAAGAAATTCAGAGAGCTACAGTTTCTTGGAAAAAAGCTGTAGTTTTCCATTGCTTTCAGTTCCGCCATATTCAGAAGATTGAGTGATGTTGATATGGCCGTTTAAGTCTTCTTGACCTACGCCCTTAACAACTACTGAAAGAGCTGCTGCCCTCTTTCAGGAATCATTCCTTAGCCTGGTCTCAATAAATACCTGTTTGATATGGTTCCATCTTCGGTCAAGCTACTCCGTATCACTGAGCACTCAAGCCGCCTCGCCATCGGCAAGGTCTCATGATTTATAGAAGGAGTATTGAAGATTAACAAAGCAGAATGAAAATTGATACTGTGCAGATCGAATGTATCGGAGAATTAATTTTTTGGAAGGAATTATTAAACACAAAATCTTGTCACAAGATTTCACTCCACATAAAAAAACTGCACTATGATTAAATATATAAATTCTAATATCAAAAGCTAAAATCGGTCTCGGCACCCTTGAAGAATCAATGAGGGTATGTAAATCGATTAATATCTACATTACTTTTTTTTATAAAGATCGATAAAAGAATAATCGAAAACAGAAAATCCGTCGGAAAACCTATATTAAAAAAATCGAACGCTTAACGTCTCGTATCAGCTGTAATTAAAAATATTAAAGTCTTAAAATACATAAACATATGTTTATTTGTTTTTGTTTACACATGAACAATAATAAAACATAACTACATACTTTAAAGTTACAAGTTTCATAAATTTTTAGAGATCGTTACTTTTGTGAAAAAAATTTAATGAGTGTATTAAAAAATGACACAGTTTTTAATTATGATGATTATTATGACGAATATATATAATATTTTTTGTTTTAAAAATTACGGTACACCCAACGTTAAAACAGTATTATTTTCGAAACACGATGAAAATAAATTATGTTGGACACGCGATGAGATCGGTTTGCTATTTACAAGATATTTAATGCAAGATTTATTACCGAGAAAAGTGCCTAGTAATATAACAAATTTAAATAAGTATATTGCGTTATGTATCGAAACGATAAACGATTATGTAGCATCAGAAAAAACTATTGAAATGGTGACGCTTGCGTATACGGATACGTTCGGAGGTTATTTACAGGCTTACGGTATACCTTTGGTTAAAGAAGCTTACTATGAAGGTAATGTAGACATAGATTCTACGATACAACTACACGATTACGAATACGATTTTAAAAGATACTTAAAAACTGATGGAGGAAGTTGGTCAGGACCGATCATAATAAACAGACCGTTACATAACATAAATTATTTAAAAATTCGTTCGAATACTAACTGTTGCCCGGAAATCATACTTAATAAAAACAACATTATCAAGGATAATAATAATAATAACGACGGCAAACTACAACCGAATTCTGCAGCAGTGAATAAGTGTATCGAAATACCTTTACCGTTTTTTGACGATTGTAAAAATCCGAGAGCGATAGCGGTTCCATTAAAAGATCAAAGTTTACACAGTTTAACGAATTATTCGTCTCAAGGAATATTATCTAAATATTATGAAGTAAGTGTGTGTTGTTTAAATAACTTATGTAAACATAAATACGATAAAAATCAATGTAATTATTGTCTGCAATGTTTTAATAAAAAATTTAAAAAATGGTCCGAAAGAAATGTAATTTGTCATTTACAGGATTTAACATGGTATCCCGCGTTTTATGGTGTTTTACGGGTGTTGAGAACAACCGATGATATATTAAATAAGAGTGAACATAATGAAGTAGATTTCCGTAAGAAAAACGATGAAACTAGCAATCTTTTTTTCATTTCAGTCATGCTTTGTTTAATAGGATTATTCTGGTTATTAATTTTATTGTGTTTATTATGTAGACGCTGTTGTGCGTTTTACGACCAACCTAATGAATGTTACAATAAATGTAAGGAATGTAAGTTAAGCGATTGTATTAATAAACCGCAGCCGAGATTATTTGGATATTCGTTTCAATACTGGAATAAGAACGACGACTGCAATTCGTCTTCAGAAACGATAACGTGTACGTGTCACAAACCTATCTATATGCAAATCGAGAAAGAAGAAGTACAAGAACCGCCACCGCCTCCAGAAGAAGACGACACTCCGTTAAGGACCCACAAAACATTTTCATTATCTAATTTTGACTATGATAATATTATGTCTCTGGCTGAAGAACTTGAAATGACTAAATAATGAGTTTATTTCACCTATATTTACTTCCTTAGTATTCAACTTAATGTCCTGAAAATAGGAAAAAATAAAGTTTACGTCAATAAAATTGGATGTACTTTATTCAATTCCTTTCTCCGATCAGAAGGATTAAATTCAATGCGGTTAACTGCATTCATTTTTTTCGATTTAGAATAATCCTTTCTGGATGAGCTGAAAAATAGTTACGTAACGTGGTGAAAGAAAAGGAATCGATTTGAGAGGTCTGAAATCGAGTTCGATAATATTAGGACCGATAATTAATATGAATGTTGACACAGAATTAAGAATTTTTACAGAACAGGTATATACTATTCGTTAATACATTATTGTTAAAACATTAGTTTTCAACAAAAAAAAAAAACTACGTACTAATTAATGCAATGTACAAAAAAAATTTATATTTTATTACAAAGAACTTTATAAATGAGAACGAAATGACGGTAGCTAGCCCTATTAAATTATTAAGGATTGGAAAATGAGTTCAGCTCAAATGAAAATAAAAACGAAATCTATACACTGAATTCTGGTTTCGATTCAACTTTTATACGCCTATAATTTACTATTTATTTCTCCTAAGTATCTTTACCACCCTGTTAAATAATTTTCCCGAATGCCATTACGAACAAACTTCAAATAAATCATTTTAAGATAGTAATAATATTTCCTTGGCATGCAGTATATTATATTGCATATCAATGAAATAATAGTAAAAATACTATAAACAATTTTAAAAAGTCGTTTTTATTTAAACGTATTGAAGTCAAGCTAACTGTATATATTATACATTATTAATAATGTAAAAGTAATGTACATATATACACAGACACTGCGTGTAAATGTAAAATAAACATTATAACTTTTTTTTGTAGTATTTATAAGTGAATAAACATAAACTTGTATCGGTTAAGGTAAATATAATATTTATACATATGAGATTTTATATTTTGTTTATTTACTTATTCTATTTAATATGATAAAATAAAAAAGGAAACTAACGATAGTAGTTTAAAGATTACTATTTAAGTAATAAACTAACATTAAACAAGAAGAATTTCCTATATATAATATTGTCTCCCTTCCAAAAAAAAAATTGACCAAAGTAGGGGAAGGAAGCCGTGTAATGGATGAGTAGATGCGATTCATCTTTTTATTTGTCATAAGATAACTGCTAAACGTGTGTGCTAGCACTGAATGTTTATGTGTCTGTGTTTTTGATTCAACATGTTTTTTTATTATCATATAATAATACTTCTATCAGCTGTACACTGGAGCAATGCAGTCGGTAATAAAACATTATATACATATATACACATAAAACTAAGTAATCTTAATTCTTGCAAAGTAATTAAAATAAACGATTTCAAAAAAAGAAGCTTTTTCATAAACGAAAAACATTAAATTTAATTTAACAGCTGATTAAATTTTTCCTAATCCCATTATAACTTCAAAACTACATACATTAATTATTTGTTAAAAATTTTAACAAAAGGGCCTTTAAGTACGAGATTTACTTTTTCTACCCAACTGATTGGTTTCTAAAAAACTTTTTTTAATTTGTACAGGAAGTTTTAAATATGGTCCCGTTGCAAGTTTTCCCCCATATTTTAAATGGAAACTTTTTTTTAAACACGAAAAATAAAAACGTTGTCCTTAACAGATAATTTTGTTCTACATCGTTGCTTAGTGTTTGTTACATCGTTTTTCGGCACTCCTTTTCTTCTTAACTGAATAAAAATGCTGGTTCAACGTTTCTTACGAGCGGCTTTTCATACCCGCAACATTTTTAGGTCATAAAAAATACTTCAAAAATTTTAAAATGTGGAATAAAATAAACTTTAAAAACCGAATTAAAAATATTAAACAAAAAAATAATATTTTTTTATATTATAATTTAAATTTGGTCTTAAAAGTGGAACTAGTAGGTTTTTGAAATACGTTTTATTTACTTAAGTTTATTTAATTTGCCTTTCTCCGTGGCGCGAGTAGTAGCGCGTCTCGGCCTTTCATCCGAAGTCTCAGGTTCGAATCCCGGTCAGGCATGAAATTTTCACACACGCTGTAAATTATTCATCTCATCCTCTGAAGTAATACATAACGGCGGTCCCGGAAGTTATTAAAAAAAAAGTTTATTTTATAAAGACAAATTCCTCTGGCGATCGTCTTTATAATAACACTAATTACAATTATAAATGTTTATAATTAATTATATACATTATAATTTTTAATGAGACGATTTAATGATATTTTTAATTAGATTGTCGTCATCATACTTTAATAATAGACTGTTATAGCTTTGATGTCATTCTAAAAAAAAAAAATTATCAAATGAACTTTACAAAAATTTTTGGAAACTAATAAAAGTTAAAAGAAAAGATCTATATTAAAAAAAAAAAGTGATTTGATATTTAATATAAATTTTCAACTACGAACTATTCTGATAAATAAAAATAGCTGAAAAATAGTTTGAAAAAAATAAGCTGAAAATTTTTAATTAAAAAAAAAAACAACAAATTTCTGTTTTTTTTTTTTTGTAACTTATTTCTCTACCTTTCTTCTAGATAGCCACCGGATTTTATACAGAACTAACCAAATTTAAGATAAAAATAAATATGTAATTTTTTTTTAATAAATATAATTAACTTCAAAAAACGTAAAGAAAAAATCCTACATTTTACTTATTTAAATTTTAACTTTTTGAAGTTTGAAACAAAACAAATTAACGATTGTTAAATTATTAGTTATTTTAGTTAGATAATCAGCTATAGTTATATAAGTAATTAATTTAGTAATATAAGTAGCAGAGATATTAAGTAACACGCTTTTGGTGTTCTCTAAACAAATGATTTATTAAGTTATGCTAACAAAAACGTGCACAAAGGTTTATTTAATTTAGAATTTCATTAAGCTTTACATATCTTGCACGCCTGATGATGGAAGGGAATAGTCGAATACATCAATTTTTTGGCGAGAGGAAATCTTTAATTATTATTAATATTTTTATATTAATTGTTATAACTATTTTGGGTAAAACAGATATTTCGTGCGTTTGTTTTTGAGGTAGTTTATTTTTTTGCTTAAAATACTTTACTGAAACATCCTAAAGAAATATTAAACCCCACTAGGCAATTCATATTTTTTAATAGTTCAATTGTGTACTTGTAGATATGTATAAATTAAGTAACATCGGATACTAAAAAATTGGTAATTAGCAGTTTATTAACAAAAAGCGCTAGAAAAATGTTAGTTAATAAACTAAATGACTGGTTTTAGCAAGGGAAACTGGAGTAAAATTCTTCCCACTTATGTCCAAAATACCTGGGAAAATAGTAAAAGAAATCAGTAAGCGTATTTGTACCGATTTTTGTCATTATAAACAATTAATATACATATCAATTTTCATTAATTTGAAACTTATAACTACAACCAATACACACGCATGCGTATATATATATATATATATATATATATATATATATCACACGCATGCGTGACTTACAATATAAACTATCGTACTTATCTTTGATATATTAATTTGGAAAATAGTAAATATAATAAATACAAACATAATTATCACTTTCTTTCTTTGTACAGCAACATTTTAAGCAGCAAACAGAAGGTATATACAGTGCTTGTATACTAATGATGTAAAAATTTAATGCAATCAATGCAATTTAATTTGTATTGGCATAATTGCTGTGTTTGTAACTATATTCTTTGTTAAATTTGCTATATGATCTGAATATATATTATCGCGTGTTCGCGGCTCGATCAGGATATTGAGAGACTGACAATTTAAAATGTTTATATAATTACAATTTATTAGTAAAACAAGTCAAATCAATAATAATGACAATAGTAATAAGCGATAATAATAAACAACTCACAATAATAATTAGAATAATGACAATAAATAAACAAATAATGATCGAAATAATAATCACCACCACAACAGTAATAATAAATGTCAATATTAATAATAAATAGTGAATACATACAAAACAGAATTAATAAATAAATAATGAAAACCAGAATTTAGTTCCGTTGACAAAAGACATTAGCATGACCGCTAGTGTTAACATTTTCATCCACTAGTCTTATATCACAACAACAGTAGTACAATAGGTAAGACAAAATACAAAGTTCTTTTACAGCAAATACCTTTGCTGTTCACAAATAAAACTACCCAACAATTTATGAATGAAGTTTAGTACATTATCTCTTTCAATTATAGTCTTACAGAAACTCACGGAACCATTTCTTGTTTACACTGGAAATTACTTGTGACTTCACCTTAATCGCGTCTAACATTATTCACTAGAAATTCGCTTCTTCACTGACCTCCTCGCAGACTGACATCTACCTCTACCAGAACTCGCATCTCTTAGACGCACATCATAACGTATCTCTTAGACTAATTTTCCAGTACTGATTTCAACTGGTCTTCGCCGGAGTACACTCCGGAAAACACCTAAACTCCTCATACTCTTATCTTCTTTACCTGTCAGACCAGACCCCAGTTGAGCGCGAGAATGATTGACCGGGCCCTTTCGTTCCCATGCATTCCTAACCTGGGTTCGGAACTCTTCTCACTGAAGAACATCTGTTTAGGTGTGTCAGTGGGCAGCATTACAACAGACGACTGTTAAACGCACCTGTTACCTTTACTAAAAGGTTTTCATTTAACCCCTTTCTGGATTCCTCCCATTACTATATTTTCCACTACTTTCCTCTTAATCGGTAGGAATCCACTACTCAGCTTCGTTATACCGATCTAGTTACAATATATTTGTTTAATTAAAATTAAAAGCAGAAAAATATATACAAAGTTCTAAACACAAAATTTTTGGAATATAAAATAGATTTCATTATAAGAATATTGTTGTTCTTTTTTTTTTAATTCAATGATTCTGCAAATGGCCAAAACTTTTAAAGAAATGTTACATTATTACCTTTTTTTGTGGCATCACATCAACAGCTGTACTCATCAACACCAGAAAGTCCTAATAGTGATAACTTACATTCAATATTCTAAACTTTAATGATATACAGAAACTGATTCATTGAACATAACTGTAGTCGTTAGTTCAAACCGATTGTTTTAGCATTCTAGTTTGTAAAAAACCCTTCAATTTACGGAATACTACCCTCTGAGGCTTCGAAGTAGAAAAATCACAAAATTTTAACTGAATACAAACAAATTAATATAAGAAGCCCATACATTTAGTACCTGACCATAAAATACGCTTAATTTAAAAGAAAACTGGCTTTTTTTTATACATATAAACATCCAAGTTTTTATGTTCTGCAAGTGACTTATAACTCAAGATAGAACTTATTCGGATGTTGCACATAACCAAAAATATTGCACATGTGTTTGCATGTAGCCAAAAATTTTATTAATCAGCAACACAAAATAAATTTGAATGCTAAACCTCAGAATAATCTTGGATATCTCACCTTTGTTATATTTTATTAATTACATAATTATTCCATTTATTAGATAATCAGTGATAAACAAATATTTTTCTTGGAAATCAAGCACTGATGAAGGAACTAGAAAAGGCCTATGATGAGCAATACAGGAGCAAATATCTTATTAAAAATGACACCTAGAAGAACAAAATTTTAGTAACTACATGAAATTTAATAAAGAAAAAAATGTTCACAATATTTTCAAGAAAAATATTTTCCCAGAAAACTACACAGTAGAAGATTAAGACTTAAAATTTGAGAATTGACCTGCAATTCCAATCAAATAAATAGAAACGTTATATTTAAATAAACCCTGAACAAAATTAAATTATTAGTTTACAGTCAAGTCAGGAATTATTTATTTACTCGTATTCTTTTAGTAACTATATGTTATATTAAACTCAAAAAATTAGTTACTCAAGGGACTGTGAGAATTGAATTTTGTAGTACATGAAAAAATGTCAAGCCTGACTAAGAACTGAATCCAAAATCTTTTGAATGAAAAGCAGGAACAGTACTACTCTTTCACAGAGGTCAGGAATACACCTTTGTATTGTTTAGACATACGAGTTAAAAAAAATTAAATTTTTTTATGATGGGTTGAGGGTCAATAGAACATTTTAACCCATCGGTCTGACTAACTGTTACGAGCATCTTATTAATAAATTGTTAGTAAAGATATTCTTGATAATACAATACACCAATTTAAAGAATTATAATTCTGATCCACTTTTTTATTAGAAGCAATGAAAATAAGATAATAACAATCAAGACTAATATATAATTTATACTAGCCCTGGAACAGTTTAGCAAACCCATACCCAACATACAGAGTAGCTTCATTCAAAGAGTGACGTAGCGAAATAGAAATGACAGACAGGATGTAAGATAATTTGAACAAAAGAGGCAGATCAAGACAGGACAAATATAATCTCATCATAAACTCTTTACAATAGACTACGATCAACAAAGGCCATATTATTGGACATCTGCCAAATGAATATGCTACATACACGTGACATTGGTGACAATTACCAATTATAAATAAAATCATTAACTGTTATAAAAATAAATAATTAAATACCTTAAATCTAAAATAATTAAATACACTAATTTAATAAGACACAGAGACACTCTCACCACCCCCCCTACACGAACACTCAAAATAAATAAAATTCTTAACAGACAAGTATAAAAAAAGTGAAAGTAGAATATGATAGATTAAATTATTCCAAATACTATTATATACCAAATGCTATTTCAAATACCTGTCATATATTCAAAGCTGGATTTAGATCTTGCCACAATAAAACAATAGTAAATTAATAAGGATCAGTAACGAATATGACATAATGTTGCATGCGTTGATGAGCATTAGTAATATTCTCTTGTACAAATTATAAATAATTTAACTTTTAAAAATTAGGTTCTAGCATAAAACTATCAGTAACAAAAATTGCAACAAGGTATAAATTAAATGTTAATAAAATAAAAAAGTATATTATTCCTCAGGACTTAAAATATAAAAAAATGAACTGTCAAATTATTGTTTGGTATGCGTAAATATAAATCACATAAACTGATATTTTGTAAATTAAAAATTCTAATTTACTGATGCATTTTTATCACTAATGCACAAAAAAGTCTGTATATGTATTTTAAATTAACTGCAGTAATATTTTGACTGATTGGCAGTTTGTATCTGGAAATTACTCATTAAATCTTGGCATCATGTCACATTCTTGTAAAAAGTGATATGATTTCCCTTTAGCTTTTTAATAAATCTTACAGTCCTAATAGCTTTAGCCCCACCCACAAAAGCCTTTTATGTTTTGAAGTTTCCTAAATGTGAATATGCAGTTATAATGCCACATGTGTTCGATAGAAAATTTAATATGATTCTCCAAGTGATAAAAACAATAATTGATGGCAAAATCAGTTTGAAATGACCAGATGTTGAGTAAAGAGAGTACAGGACAACTCAGAGTGTCTGAAGAAAATGTTGAACATGTCAGGTAGATTTTCCTATACAGGAAAATTATACAAAGTTTTTTAGGACTATACAGTCCTAAAAAACTTTGTTAGAAAGCCCAGCCACAAACTACTGATGCCAATGTGGAATGTTTCAAGGAAAACACTTTACATATGCATCCACACCATTTGCAGCAGTTACAGGCTTAGAAGCCTACCAACTGTGCTGTGCATGCCAACCTTACACTCAAAACACTGCAGCATGAAGATGATAAATTTCTTGATTATACTGAGTCGATATTTCATCTTAGTGGAAAAGTTAACACATAACATCTATCTGAGACTCAGAAAATCTCCATAAACTCAATAAAGTGTAACAGGGTCTCCTCAATATCAAATGTTTTCTGTGTGATATCCTAATGATATCACATTATCACAATATCTTTCTTCTATTGGTTGGACATATGCTGTGATGAAAGGTGTTCACATTGAACACTTGCAGGTAAAAACTGTAAAAGTTACTCTTTTATTTGTGATTCATTACAGTAAGTCAAAGTTAACAGATAAACAGCTTTAAAACCTCGATATCCTTTTTTGTATACCCTGTAATTCAGTTAAATTAATAGACCTTTTAGTTAGCTTTAAGCACAGTGAATATGGTAGTACACATCAGTTCATAATTTTCCTAATAATCCTATCATGGAATCTTTTTCTTGAAAATGACTGCATTATTTTTAAGAGGCTTGTAACTCAGATTGCCTAAAACTATGAAAGCCGAGACATTAACACACTTTTTTTTCTGTTGGCAAATTTTAAAACAGAGGAGCAATAAATATCTCTGATTTTCATTAATTTTCTGACTTCATACTCTAAAAGCACAATACATATATACACTCGTATCTGTATACAAAAAAATAATGAAAATTTACACTCACAGCTGTTTTTTTTAGTTTACCTCATATACATCATTTCTTTTTTTATTTCATTTATTTCTTTTTTAATTTTTTTCATTTATTTTTTTAAATGACATAATCCCAAAGAAATGTTTGAAAATCTAAAATCATACAAAGTGGTGCACGAAATGATTCAACATTTGGTTTTGTTAAAAAATATTTATTTAAATCGCAATACAGAAAAGTAAAATACAATGTGCTTACTACATACCTGGAGATCATTTTCTGCATATCACACATTCAATATGACCACCATCACATCTAGCAACTTCTTCAACACGAATTATATGTTGTTAATAACTTGACAACAGATATCTTCGATTATCTCTTTGCATGCCTCAACGATCAGCACTCGCAGTTCCATCACTGTATAAGGATGTTTAGGGAAAATCTTTTCCTTTAGAAATCCCCAAAGAAAATAATCACACAGATTCAAGTCAGGACTGTTCAGGGCCAGTTCTGTCCACACGCAAAACGATTAAAAAACCAGTTTGAAATTACATTTGCATTAAAAATTTCATGCAGAAAGTCTAAAACAACATTAGCTGAATGTGGATTGGCTCCATCCTGCATGAACCACTCAATTCTAATTGGAACCATTTTGCAAGAAGTTGAACAAAATTATTACGCAGCGTGTTTAGATAACATTCATTGTTCACTGTCTATTCAAAAAAGAATTGTCCTATTATCCCATGACTAGAGACAGCAGCCCGCACTGTAATTCTTGGAGCATGATGCACCTTTTCATGAAGCACATGTGGATTCTCGGAAGCTCAAAAATGCACACTTTGTTTATTAGCAACCCCGTCTTGGTGAAAATGTGCCTCATCTGAAAACCAAATATCGTTAAACAATACATCTTCACAGCCCATTCCGTAAATACCATTCTTTGATGTTTGTTGTCAAATATTAATTTAGGCAATATTGTTATTTTGTACAGATACAAATGCAAATCAATTTTTTAAATTTGTTGCACAGTCACCTAGAAATCCCAAGTTGTGCTGCAGCTTTTCTTGTTGATTTGCCCAGGCTCCTCAGTGACCCTGCTCTAACAGTTTCGACATTCTGTAAAGAACATTGGCATGCCGTTCGCACTTATTTGAATCTGGTTATGAAGTAGATTATGATATGTCAAGCAGGGCTGCAGAGTTAGGTGGCAATGTAAAAATATTACAAATAATAATGAAGGCACTGAGAAAAATTTTGTTCATAATCAAGGGTATCACTTCACTATTTTCTGAAGTAGAAGCTAACGAAAACTTTATCCAAAATACTACCACTATCCTGAAAAAGAACATGAGCATTCAAAGAGCTGGCTTCAAACAATGTTACATAGAAGTTTTAACATTTTTGGAGTACTCATACTTCAGATTGACAAACCAGGCTGTGCTTTTTTACTATTAATATAAACGAATTACTTCCATCTTCAACATTCATCTAAGACTTCATACAATGAAGTACCAAGTAAACAAAAAATTTATAGCTACTAGCAATAGAAAAAATATAACAAGAGTAACATACAAAGAACTTCTCTAGAAGTTCGAGTGCTTTAATGGTGATAGGGATTGAAAAGAACACAAGATAACCAAGAAATGCAGAAAAACAACTGTAGATATCAATATCAGAATCAATAATATCATTCTAGAAAACATATTAAAATGGACTCTCCACATAGATTACCTGCAAGGTAAAACCAGGAGCAATGAGGTTCGCTGTATTCTTATACCTAAAGAAAAAGTTGCAAAAGGACTGAGTAAATATAAGCTATGGAAATAAGATTTATAAGAAGAATAAGATCAACAAAGAGGAACTGTAAAAGTGAACAAGAAGGGCTTTAAAGAATTGAACAAGATAATGGGCATATTAAGAGAATGAAATAAAAAAGAGAAACATTAAAAATTTTTGAATAGGGAAGCCAATGGCAGGAAACTAGCTCAATCCAGGATTCTGGATAAGGGAGGAAAGGAAGAATTAATGGATCATCTACAAATGACATAATTTTTCCCACTTTTTCAATCGTTGACATAGGATTTGGTGGTTTATGATTATCAATAGCGTAATACTCTTTAAAATTAACAAAGATATGGTTAATAGGATCAAATTTTGGAGTACAAATGGCCTGGAAAAACAGCTACAAATAATAGAAATCATATACAACCAAAAAAGGAAAAATTTCCAAGAATAAATATGCATTGTTTCATATAGTACAATATGAAGACTCACATTTACACACACTGATGACTTTAACCACCCTTTAGGACACTGAATGCAAATTTTAAAAACAATGCTCCATAAATATATTGGCACTATCTTTCCAGATTTTGAGAGTTCCGGTCAAGCTAATTCCAAGTCATAAACCCCCAATGGGACACCAAAATATTTGAATACATATGTATCTGTGTGCAAGCATGACACACACAAACAAACAGAATTTACCCCTCTTTTTAACGTTCCACTGTCCCTAGAGTCCAAAAAACAAAAAGATAACTTTTGGCACTACTATCATGTTTTTCCTCTGTAATATAACTATACTGAAACTGCTTTAAAAATCAAAATACATACAATCAAATTGAAAAAAAAAACCATTAATATAGATATAAAAACTTCATCAAACAAGACAAAAGAATTATTTTTTCATAACTCAGTACACTACTTCAGCATACAAGAAAGGGATTCATATGCTTCTATTGTGTTTTTAATAACATAAACCCATTTAAAAGATCTACTACTTAGAAAGATCTAAAAATAAATTAAAGTTTTTGTTTTACAGAATCAATTCTACTCTGTGAAAGAAATTTTAAACGATACTTATAAAAATCCCGTGAAAGTTTTGCAACGAACACATGCTCAGATAATTTCCAACAACACCTTCTAAATTGTTATTGTTTTTTTTTTACACTTATTTTATTTATTTAATATCTTCACATAGTTTCTTTAATATTATTTTGTACATTAATTATTCTTATTTATTAATATAGCACTTAACCTCTTCTATTTTTTTGTTATAAATAATTGTGTTTTTTGTGACGCTTTGTTCAATGTTTTACTATGATTTCTCTAGAGCTGCCCAGGCAAATGTTGAGATAGCTACTTTTTCTTATTCACAGAATAGCACATGTATAATTAATTATGTACTAATCCAAATAAATATCTATTTTATGTGTTTGGCGAAGGGTAGTTATTATTGTTGAGCAAGCAAACTTTAATATAAAAAAAGAACAAAACTTATTAAAAAAGAAAAATTAATAATAATAATTAATATAAAACCAATCAGAACTGATAGGAAAAAACAAGTTTTAAATATTAAAATTAAAAACAGATAAAATAGTTATAAACTAAAAATAAACAACTGCATTATTTTCCTTCTATTTTATTATCAAAATATGTTCAGCCCCCAACTTCCTGTAGAAATTATCAGCATCATCCTTTATATAAATTACCCATCGCAAATACTAACACACACACATATAATCACACCCAATGCATGTATTTGAATACACGTGTGTACAACAAGTATACTAAAGAAATAACCAAAAATATTATTTTTATCAGATTTATCTTTGGTAACATAAAAGAAATCCAGAAAATAGTATTTTGTTTACAATTAGTTTAATCATCATAAATATTTCATAGAAATTAAAAGAACAGTAATAAAAAGTGGATTTTCCCTTTTTGTTAATAAAGAGGAAAGAAAGTAGTACAAAAATAATGTAAAATGTTTTTTTTTATTTAAAAAGTAATTTAAAATTTTTAAAAGTTAATAAAAAAAGAAAGAAAAAACCTCAGTACAAAAAATAGTTATTTTTTTTTATTAAACTTTTTTTCTTACAACATAAAAGAAGGAGATTCATTGTTTGATCAATTTGGAGAAAATTCCTTTGATGGTACTGTAGTAATAACTTCTTTAGAGGAACTTACAAAAATGATTTTTTTATTTTAAAATTAAAATATACACAAAGATCACAAGATTTGTTTTTTAGTCATCATCTTTGTAATGTTAGACTAATATATTTTGATATTCACAATATTTTCGTGTAAAAATTCAATAAAATTGGTAAGAAAAATAAAAAAAATCAATAAAGAAATATGAAATAAAACAAGCTTTTAAAAGATTTACTAAAAAGTAACAAACAAAACTCTATTCTTTGAATTTTAACTAATTTGAAATTGATAATAAAAACAAAGAAACAAAAAAAAGACAAAATTAAAAATATAAATAATTTTGTGAGAACATTATATTTTTAATTAAATTCATAATTTTGATATAATATACTACATTGGTTTATCATTCATGAAAAGAAGTCATTTATCATCTGGTAAAAGCATTTCTGTCTTAACAAGGTAATGTGATCTTCTGAAAAGAAAAAGAACAAGGTTAGAAAGTGCTAAAGAACAAATTAAATCAAAGAACAAGCTGAAAATGTAACATACTTGCAGTCTGTGAATTTTTAGATAAATGTGATACATGTATAAATAAAATTCATTTTTATTTTGTATAATTTCTAAACAAAATTTTTCTTTTCTTTTTTTAAATGGGTGAAAAAATTATAACTTTTGTTCTGTTGCAGCTAGCAAAATTAATCTTTTTTTTTGAATACTCATTACTCAACGCTTTATTAAGTGTAATGTAACATGATTATAAAAAATACTGGATAAAAAAATTATAATTAAAATTTAAAATTACAGAATAAATAAATGTTAATAATTTTCATCTAAATAAATACATAGGATTTCTTAATTTTTATTAGTTTATCTTATGGAATTTTGATTTTTACACAAGCAAGTAATTAGGGTAATTTTTATCATATAGACTATCTTGATTTTTTCCTGTAACCACATCATTATTACAGCCTTTAGATCAAAATATAAATGCTATATTTATGCCTGTTACTAATGGTAATTTAAAAAACTGTTTGGTAAGAAAAGTGATAAAAATTAATATTTCATGAGTTCTGGAAAATTGTTCAGTCTTTAATAGCATATGAATATAAAAAAATTACTAAAAAGTTTTAATCTAAAACATAAAATGAGTATTAGAAAAAGTTATGGTTAGAAGTGATAAAAAAAGAACAAATTTGCCTACTTTGAAATGGCGTTATGAATTAATAATTGAAATTAGACACTGTTACCAAGAGAAGATTGTGTCTTACAAGAGGAGAAAACAAACTCCTGGAGCTAGATGATGTTGAATTTAATAATAAAGTTGTAGAATTGACAGAAAGAGAATGTGAAATGGAAACTGATGAAACAAATGAAGAAAGTTTTGACAATATGTTATCTAAATAACTATCTTTAGTCAAAGTTTCAAAAATGGTAGAGTAAATCATTTCAAGTAAAGAACTGATAAGTTGTTACATTAAAAGATTTAGAAGAAAATTTTGATGTTTTGGCACTGTTCACAGAAGAAATTTTAAAAAACCAGTTTTTCTGTGAAACAATATCTTTTTAATGTGAATACATCCATTGTTTTTAATATAATATGAAAATACACATAAAATAAAATAAAAATATTACATTATAAAATATATAATATGCAATGTGATATTAAATGTAATATAAAATGTTTAATTGTATTTTAATTCCTGCAAACTTTTATTCAAAGGGCAACTAATAAAATCCATTATTTTTTTTATATATATTGCTGCAGAATTTTTTTTATCATAAACTAACCCTCACATTAAGTATTTAGTTAACATCTTACTCAGTTTTGAAATTTTTACTGAAATCAATGGCTTAAATCTTAAATAAAAAAATGTGATGTGGTTAACACACAACTTCCTATACGTGTATTAAATTACATATACACATTTTTTTTTTTAAATGAAAAGTCATAAAATTTTAATTCATTAATAACGTCTGATATTTTTTTATTTTTTTATTGTTATTATTGAATTATTATTTTTATATAAAAATTTATTTAAATAGATTTTTTCACAATGAGTGCTTAATAATTATTAATAAAGCAATATATTTAAATTAAAAAAAAAAAAAATTTTTTAATTAAAGAAGATGAAGTCTCAAACCGATGTTGCCTTCCCCTAAGATCCAAATATTCTATAATTAAAATTTTATTTGGCTATAACTCTTGAACCAATGAAAATAAGTACCACTTATGATATATAGTTGAAAAGCTCTCAATCAAAAGAAGAGGTGCACAACTAGATGTTACAACAGTCCTAAATCCAAAATTTCAACATCCTACATTGTTAACCTTGATACATATATACGTACAAACGTCACGCTGAAACTAGTCTAAATGTATATTTTCATTTAAATCTGAAAACCAAAATTTTTCACAATCACAATACTTCCTTTACTTCATACAAGGAAGTAAAAAACAGTTGTAATTTTTTTTGTAAAAAATCACATTTTAGATCTCAACCCTTATTTAATAGGTAGTAATTATTGAATTTTAATGAAAAATTATACACAAATCCCTAAATATACAAATTGACCTGTGCAGAATGTACTTTGTACTCCTAAAAATTAAAATTTTTAGTTGCCCTGACTCCCTCCTTTACCATTTTTATTTTATTTTTCCATGAATAAGTAAGTGGAATAATAAAGACAAAAGTATCCTTGCATCACACCTTTGCATATTATAATTTTCCTCATTCCTGGTCTTGTCAAAGGAACCAGATGCTTCTATGGATTATAAATAACTAGAAATAATTTTATATAATTATTCCACTTCACATTATAGCATGTATCCCATGATCAACAAATGCCCAGCAAGTGATTTTTTCCTTTTAACTTTCTGTTGTCAACCATAATACCTCTCTTATACTCTGTCTTTTTGAAGCCAAACTGGTCATTAAAAGAATGACTGCTGTTCAGTACAGTACAACAACCATTGATCATGAAGAAACATCAATATGTAATCCAAAAACAGAAAATGAACATAAAAAAGATTTAATTTAATGAGATTTAACATTTATTCAATTAGAAGCAATAATACTGACCCTTGCAATTGAACTAGCTCAAACTTCAATCAAATAAAGATCATAAAGCGTTAACTAAATCTTGATTAAATAACAAGGAAGTAATGAAGCACTGCCGATTGACAGTAACAGATACTAGATAAAACTGGTTGCAAAATACATACTTAATTAGTAAATTAGGATATAATTCAAATAAATAAAAAATAATTTTTCATATACTACATGAGCCCAGAATTTAATAAGCTCATCTGAAAAAATAGTTTAGCTCAAAAAAACAATTAAATATCAAAAACAATCAGTTATTTCTTAAATAGTTATATACATTTTTCAATTATTCATCAGACATTTCAAATCTTATATCTAGATATTATGGAAAATAGTAGCAATTACCAAAAAATATTATTTTGAGCAATATATATACATAAAAAAAAGAAAATCTGAGAACAATAATGGAAATAAACTAACTGATTAATTACAACAAAGCAAACTTAAATTTCTTGATTAAATAATGCTAGAATATTGACTAATTACAGCGACAGCCAAATCCAAATCATTCAACTCTTCTTTTAACAAAACTTATGCTTCTATACCTAACAACGATTGGGTCTTTGTAAGATCTATTGTGGTAGATGGTAGAATACAATTTTTTTGAAATTTTAATCACCTTAATGTATAGCTAATATTTTGAACATTATTACATTTTTACTTCCTTGTACGAAGTAAAGGAATTATTGTGAGAACAATTTTTTGGTTTTCAGATTTCAATGGAAATATCCATTTTGGCCATCCCTAAATCCATTTTGACTAGTTTTGACGTGACGTCTGTATGTACATAAGTGTGTATATATACAATCTCACGTAACTCAAAAACGATTAGCCATAGTATGTTGAAAGTTTTGATTAAGGACTGTTATAACATCTAGTTATAATACTTGGCTTGTCTTTTATGATAAATCATGATAGATTATAAACCATGTTTATATGTCAGACATATGTTAATCTTACTTAATTTATCATTTACAGTTTGTCTGCTTACATAATTACAATACTTGTTGAAAAAAGGCCTACATTTTCATAACATATAAAAATATACCATAACATTTCTTTTTATTGCAAAATACTTAATTATTTATAAAGTATAAATAGCAGAATTAGAAAATATTTAAAAGTAATCCATAAAATTATCCAGTAACATAAAATAATAAGTTGTATATACAAGAAAGCAATTTGCTTCTGCACGTGAAAACTAAACTAAATGTTTTTAGTTTGGATAACAGGCATCATATTAGTCATCGTAGTTCAAGCATCAAGATTCATTACAACAGCTATACCAGTTATGAATGACAAAAGATTATATATCTCTGAAGAAACACGGCTGAAAATTCACCCTGGTTGAACAATCAAAAAAGTCTCAGTAATTTCTAAGCAAGCCATTACTGTGGCATGTGATTTTAAAAATATATGCAATTACCTTTATTAGTGGTATCAGGTAAATGGGTTGAATTGTATTTAAATGTGGCAATATCAATATGAATTAATCTTACTTAAAATTTACTTATTTAAATAATGCACTTACAGATAATCCATGTATATTTATTTGTTTACAAAACATACATTTTTATAATTCAACTATAGTAAACAGTATCACAAGAATATCCTGGGCAAAATGATAAATTGCATCTCTTAAAATTTAATGTCTTCATGACCTGGTATGCCTCAGGAAAAAGCATACTGGATATTGTTGTCAGAGTTAAGCAAATAGTTGGTATTAACTCTCACTTTCAAGAGACTGATAGTTCAAGGCCCAGCCAGTCATAAACTGATTTTAGTAATAAAGGCTCCCCAATACTGTACCCAGTCACTAATTTGTTTTTGACTTATAATTAATATCACATTTTGTTGATTCATGGATGCAGTTACAATGTATTCATAACACAAACAAGGGATGCAGTTGCTATGGGATATACATCAAGAAAACTGCACTACATAACAGGAGACTTCTGGAATAATATATGAAAATCAATTAATTTAAAAAAAAAGAAATTGAAGGATAAAGTAAGAAGCATTCAATGAACCACCAGTTCTGATTGATAATCATAACTAAGAACTCAGTGCAGCTCTCTAATATTTTTAAGCATGTTTTTAATGACGTCGCTATAAAAACAAAAATCACGAAAAGGAGTTAAAAAAAAAAATTAATTTTAACTCTTGTTAAGTCACTGATATTGATACAAATTCTCTATACTGAAACAAAAATACTGATAAAAAATCCTCAGAAAAAAGTTATAATCAATTCTCAGTAACTTAAATAATCTCAGAATGGATAGATTTTAGTAAGTCTAAAATGTAAATAAATTATATAGACTTTTGATATTAAAATTAATTCATTAGTAAATGCAATTATGAATACTACAAGACAGGAATAAAAGTAATTTCTTTAATTTTAAGTTTAGGTCAAAGAACCCTTTTTTTGAAACGGCACTGAAGTGAAGTCAGTTATTTTTCTATTTAATGTTTTATATTCTTCATAGTTACATTATCTGTCAGTCTTAATTAAGCCCTTGGAAATGGATCTACATCCACATTTTATGCTTGGTAGCCCAACAGTCTCATAACTATTCATTTAGTTGGGTCAAGTGAAATACAGTAAGCTGTTTTGTTGCACAAAATACTTGAGCAGTTCTACTCTTCAATATATTTATGAAGATAATGGTAACAGAAAAGGAAGGGGAACCACCTCATAAAAAAAAAATTGTATGCATGAATAATATATTATATATAGTAACTACTTCTATTACTACTACCACCCTACGAAATATAATAACTTAATAAAAAAAGCCTAGTTTTATTAGGAAATTAATTGTCCACAATTAAAACATTAAATAAAAAATTCTACATGAAAAATTATAAACAACTAACCAGACAAGAATTAATCAAGATACACAGACTGTTTTAAAAAGGTACAGTTACAAAACGGAAGTTAAGATTTAAATTTCTAATTAGCTAAACTGTATGATGAAAATGTATACAAAACTTAGCAATTAATTAAGTACAATGATTTATTCTTATAATATTTTGAAGCATAATAAGACTTAGATTAATCTAAAGCCAACTTTTCTTTCAACAGATGTTGCTTGAAAATTAAGATGAATAAATAAATCTGTTATTATTGTTGATACAAATAAAAAATGTTACAATCAGCAAAATTTGTGTAATTCATCATCTGAACATTCAACTGAAAGACCTTTTGAGAAGTACCTTAATTAACTACTGAACATTCACAATTGTTTTCCATAAATAAAAAGGACACAGAACAAGTTACACAGATTTTACTTTAAGAAGTATACTAGTCAAAGTAAATCGGATAAAAATACAAAACTGAAAACAAATTTTTTAATTAACTATTACCAATTCAAGAAAAAAAGCCACAATCCTATCAACAAAAAAAAATGAAGACATTTGTTATTTGATTTTCACAAAATTACAACGGTTATTTTGATACATAGTACCCAACTCCAGTGATACAAACAGAATACTACCGCTAAAATTCTGCATCACCTGAGGAAGGTACTGTGTACTGAAATAACTGAATTTTTAAATGATTTTGTAAAAATCAAATAATATATTTATTTTCTTTTGTTATGATGGATTTTCATCAAGTAAATGCTTCATCCATCAATTATTTCACAATTTTACCCTCTACCTGACTTACAAAACCTCCTAAAAAGTATTTCCTGTCCAATTCTTAACCACATCATCATTTGGAACCAACCTCTTCAGGTTGGTTCATCATCAATATAATCATCATTAAAAATCACACAGATTAAGAGTTTTTTCAACTTTCTGAATACAAGAAATAATGGATTTGTTCAAGTTCTTTGCTTTGTAAAGAATGTGCTAAAACTTCCCCCTTTAAGGTTTGTAAAAACTTGTTTGAGATGTAACCAGTGTATGAAGGAGTTTTATTATTTTTCACAATTCAACTTCCTGTTTTTTTCTTGATGCAAAACACAGTTTTTTCAGGGTCTCAGTAAGTATCATTAATGATACCATCTACTCAAAGTAGGAAGTCAAAGAAAGGTGGCTCTTTCCTATCCTACAAAAACTTAAAAACTTGTAAGTTCTGCATAGCATCATAGAAAATAACTACCAAAAATATGACTTTTGTGTAGTTACGCACATTCATGAATGTGCATGGTACCAATACAGTGATAAGATAGTCATTCTGATACCATTTTAACTATTCATAAAATCCTTTTATAATTACACATTAAAAATGGATTTAAGCAGGGCTACCCCTTTTATACAAAAGAATCAAATTATGTATGTAGTAATTTGCTATCTCTTACGCTTAGGGATAAACACAATCACTTAAAACACCTTAAAAGCAATGCCTACAGTAAAAATAGATTTACCTTCCATTTTTAATAGTACATTGAATCTGAATAATTTTTAAAGTTCTTAAATAGAATTTTTATTGTTTTCAGGTGCAATGAAGAATCTATGGAATTCTACGTATACAGATCAATTGAAACATGATTTACTATTCAAATATGATAAGTTTGCACGACCAGCTCAACATTTTAACATGACAACAGTTAAAATGGGACTTGTTATAAAACATATAGAAATAGTAAGAATATAAGTAATAGTAGTAGTAGTAGTGGTAGTAAATATAATAGAATTATAAACCAATAAAGCATCTTAACATTGGCTTAATGGATAACTGTATATTCAGACACTCCATGCCACATATGAGAATAAGTAAAAAAGAGATATCATTTTTTATTATTACTATTGAAGTGTGTATATATATATATATATATATATATATATGTGCCACAACCAAAGTATCGTAGACTACCTTGCATGTCACATGTCACTCCCAAAAATATGTATCTCTTCTCGGGAATAACAAGTATCCATATCAGGCTAAGTAAAGTACAGTTTTTCACTGAATTAAATATACTGCAGTACATCAGCATGCCATACCCAAAATTCAGGTTATATTCAGTTCACAAGTGATATTTTCACTCTGTTCACCACACAGAGAGATGGTAATAATTAACAAATATTCTTAAAGAAACCGACGATAATTAGTGCACGAGTATTTCAGATACTTTAAATGCATATGTCATTAAAAAAACTATGCACACTTAAAAAAATAACAAAAACACATTTTATGTTTATAAGTAGTACTCTTAAAAATAATAAAAGATTATAAAAATCATATTTTTAATGATGTGGAGTTGGCTTTTATGAAAATATTTTAATGAAATTATTTCCAATAATATTTTGATGAAATTTCTCGATAGGCTACAAAAACCATGAGTAAAATGTATGAATTTCAAAAAAGAAGACCACCTCATGTGATATTTTTAAAATTTAAGTCTCCCTAATATGCAAGCTACTATATTAAATTTTTTCATCATGTTAAATCTTTCCAGGTATAGAGCAAAATATAGACAATACATGTATGTACATGTAAAAAGAATTTGGAGTGCTACTTTGGGACTCCAAACAATGAAAAACATAAAAATCCAGACAGTCGTCATTTATTAACTAAAACCAATATGTTTCTTCTATCTGAGAATTTTTAAATGACACCAAAAACAATTTTAATAAATATCAAATAAACCTCACTAATTTATTCACTAGTACAAAGCTACATCAATAATAAAATAGCCTGAGACAAATAATATATAATATTATTTAACATAATAGTCCATTTTATACTAATTAGTAAAAATATTGTAACCTACTTTAATAATCTAAATACAATTTTGTTTCTTCTACTATTTACAGGATGAAGAAAAATCAATGATGATCGTGATCGCATGGAATAAATTGGTCAGTTCAACTTTTAATTGACATTTGTCTTTTATGTATAATATATAATGTTAATCCTTTCTTTCTTCCTCTTACCCAGTATCCTGGATTGAGTAATGGATCACAGATCTGCAGGACTCCAACATAATCCTTTCACTTCTACACACATACTATCTTCCTTATCTGGCCATCTTTTCCTTGATCTTTTTGATATCTTCCCATTCAACATGCTCAATGCTGTTCTTTCTTCCTTCATTCTCTCATCTCCAAGTCATCTGAATCTTACAGTTTCAATCACATCTAAATCAGTTTTTATATTTTTGAGAGCTGTTTACTTGAACATTCCTCATACATTTTGTCAGGCCTAACAGGCTTCTAAGAAATTTCATAAATCTTGCGTAGATTACTTTCTGCTGTCCTTTTATAAGCAAGCCTTTGCACCATAAGTATGAACTGATATAAAGTACATCTTGTACAACACTAGGCAATTTTACTACATACTAGTCATACTAGTTATTAGACTTATTTTTTCTAATAAGCTTCTTAACTCTCCACTAATCTTATTCCACCCCCTACAAGCACACTACCCAAATCATTTAAAACATTTTACTGCCTCACAGAATTTTGTCTTGTAGTGTTAGCTTCCCTTTTTGTTTTCTTTTTTTCTAGTTACTATCATCTTGCTCTTTTTCATTACTTCAATATGGCAAATAATAAGGAAAGGATTCAAATAATCAAGAAAGGACTAGGTTACTTGATGCCCTAATCCTTTCCTCTCATCCCAGATATCAAGCATTCACTGAATATTATTTTAATATCTTATTCTATACAAGTTATAATATAATGTAACTTACCAGGAATAAAACAAGGGAAGGTGAAATAAAACATATCACTTCACCACTGAAGAACTATAACTTTTTTTTATATTCTAATGTTAACTTATAAACATTATCCCTAAAATAACAAAAAAAACTCATATGCTTGAAAGTATTTAATTTGATACAATAGTGCATTTGGTCTGTCCTACCCCAGAAGCACGTAAGACCTTCATACTTTTAACTTGGGTGATGATCGATTACAAACCTGCAGTAACCCTTCACCACACAAATATAACAATTTCCACTCCTACACCAATACTAATAATAATAACTACATACATACATATTACAAATTCTTTAATAATTGTAAATATTTAAATAGATACACTATTCATTGAAAAAAAAAAATTAAGTCTGAAAAACATTTAAATTATAACTTGGGGAACAGAACGCAAGAATGGCGGGAGTTTCAATGTTTCTCCCTACAGATTGCAGAGCCTGAACAATCCCTTGCTGCTGTATCTTTCTATTATCGGGCAGGTTTCACGGGTTATTTAGTGGCGATTATAGATTTTAAGTTTTATTTAAGGACAGATTTGGTCATTTTCGTTCCTATCCATATGGACCAGCGTGAAATTTATTTACTGGGTCTGTGGGAGACTAAGCTCCCATACTCGTACTCCTGGCGTGATTCCCCTTCAGTCCGTCCACTGAAATCCTTTCAGTACTAGCAATATGCCTACTGGGGCCCTAGTTATTTGGAGGGAGCAATCCCTTCTCCAGACGGAGTCAGTCACATATACTGACTGAATTAAATTGTGGTCTCTGTGGAACGATGTGGGGGTGTTGTCTAGGTTTTTATAGTTTTAACAAAATTTAATTGTAAAAACGGTCACTTTCACAGCCGTAATTTTCACGAGGTTTCCATTTATAGGTTATGCAATATAGAAGCTCCTAGGCCTGGTTTGTCATTTTTTGACTCCCATACCACCTCTTCACAGTGGTTTGTCTAGTACAGCATGAGGCCATTTTCTTACACCCTGTGGAGTAGGGTCCTCTCGACAGATTTCCCAGAGATGGCCATGTTTGGACATGGCCGCTCTCCTGAAGAGTCCGTGCGCCTGTTCTTGGAATGGTTTGTAGTCCCACATCGTGGCGAAGAGTGGCGTTTCTGAACCACGGTGCACCAAATATCGTCCGCAACATTATGTTTAAATTATAACTCATTTACAAATACATGACAATGCACATTAATTCAGCACAGTATAATCAGCGCAAGAGTAATTAGTTCATTTTTCATCTCACTCTAAATTCTCACTTCTCAATTCTAAATATCAATTATAAAGTGATATGTTTTCCTTTCTTATTTCTACTGTTTGTGGTTATTTGCCACTTTTAGTTACCGTAATTGTCTATCAAAATGATTACATTAATTTGTATTCCTTCCAATTTACTTATTTTACTTTTCTGAATTTAATGCTGCTAAATGTAGTATTGCTAGTTTTTTTTTTTTTTAAATAAAAGAGTCAGGAAAAAATTAGATTTTTGAGAGTTCATTTACAATTACAATTCATCAATATACAATTGTTGAAGACCCTTAATTTCATGACTAAACTTAAATGTAGTAAGGATAGATTCCAAGAACAGATTGCAAAAAAACTTAATGAATATGGAACAAAAGAAAATTCAAGTCATCAAGAATAATATTAAACTGATTATATAATTGTATGATTATTGCATAACTGAAGAACAACTCAACCAATCTTCATCAAATTTTTATATGCACATCCTCAAATATACTACTACTACATACCCAAATTTCAATGAAATTGATTAAGCGGATTTGCAAGCCACAAAATTTTAGACATGAATGGTGTTTTCATAATCCTAGCAATTCAAAACATAAAAAAATTTCATTTTCACCTCCCCAATCCCACCAACTGATCGAAAAAATACTTCAAATGAAGTTATGTTATCTGTTGTCTATCTTAAATTGAACTCAGGAATGACTCAACCAATCTTCGTAAAATTTTCACATGCACAACTTCAGATACACTGCAACAAAATTTCTAAATTTCAATGAAATTATTAAAGTAGTTTTGAAACATTTCAAGCCACAAATTTTATACATAGGCCTATACTATATATAAATATAAAATTACACTTTACATGAATGGTATTTTCATACTCTTATACCTCTAAATGTAAAGAAAATTCTATTTCACCCACCAATCTCACCTTGCAACTGAAAGTAATAATTTTCTTTGAAAGTTAGTAAAAAAAATTATATGATAATAGCAATGCACATATGAAAAAATAGTAAATAAATAAAATCAGTACGAAAAAAAAAAATTTTAAAGCCATAAATTGATAAATAATTTAGTACATATTAAAGTTCTTGTTAAACATGTTTACACAAAATTCACAATTATTTATAAAATGATTAGCACTAATGTAAATGTAATTTCTTAATTTATTTTTAAAAAACTTGCAGTGTATTTCACATTTTAAGATAATTTAAAAATATAATAATTTTAACGCAATAAAGTCTTAGACATAGGTCAAAATACTATACTCTGTTAACATAAAAATAATTCTGTCTGGTTTGATATAGAATTCCGCATTAGTTTTCTTTAGAAATAAAATTGATGTAAATGTGTAAATTACTAAAAATTAGCCTACACAAATCATAAATGCCTACATCAAAGATCTGACAGCCCATTAGCGTGTCCTAAAAACTAATTTTGACTTTGTGAAGTAGTACAAAGATGTATTATGAAATTTTATAAATAAATACATTTTATAAACAACGGCAAAATAAATACTTAATAGTAATATGCTTAATCTTGATAATATTTCCAAAGAAAACTATATGGTTTTAAATTGCTACAAACAATATCAATTCAATTTTAGCATAAAAAATTATCATCTAGCAAGCATCCAAAAACTTTATACTGAAGGCAACAGATGTACTATTACTATTAGTAGAAACACTATCTGCACAATTAAAATCACATCTATCTGAGAAACACACACTACAATAATTTTATACATATTTAAAGGTAGACAGTAACAATTCACCCAATAAACTATTTTTTTAAATGCCGGCACAGAACTTTCTAATCAAAAATACATATAAGTAAGTTACAACATATCTGTAAACTCTTGATATAAAATGACAGACTATACAAGAAATTTGATGATCCCTAACAGATTCTTTGTCAATTAAACTGTAAAGCATGTATTTCTTAATTAATTAAAATGATCGTAAATAAAATAATTACAAAATATTTAAATTTCAGTGTTTTACCTTTTATGAAGACATTTTTGGGTTCAAACACCAACATGCTTGTCATTTTTCCCATTAAAATTTTTACATATTCCTATTCTCAAGTCTTCAGGCTTTCTTTTAGTGAAGATGAAGATTTACATAAATTTTTAAAAGAATTAAAAATAGATATATAGAGTGTAACATGAAGTTCTTCCAGGATTTTCATAACTTATTCTACTTGTGAAAACAGTGGAAAAGGTTTATATAAATATATGCTAAAATGCTTAATAAAATGCTTTATTTGTGAGTTATGGCTAGGGCTAGTGAAAGATTTTCTCCGTTTTAAGCTACCCCAGTGATGAGGTCATACTGAAATTTTTAGGATATTAATTAAGGGACAGAATTAGTAATTTTTTATGGTTTTTGACCTGAAAAATCAAATGAATTAAATCCCAAACCATATCTGCAGTAGTTTTTGAGAAATCTGAGGTGAAAACCAATAAATTATGTAAAAAAAACCCCTATTTATAATGTTTGACATACAATAACTTTGTTAAATAGGTAATTAATACATAAGACTTTTAAACAAAACTTGTAGAGAATTTATTCTCATTTCACTGGGATAGCCAAAATATAAGCAAAATCATTCACTAGCTGTAACTCGCCAACAAAGCATTTTAGTAAATATATTTACATGAAATTTTTCTATTATTTTCACAAGTATAATAGGTTATGAAAGTCTGGGAGAACTTCATGATACACTCTGAATAAATACATTTACAAAATAAAATAAATATTAGAGCTTAAATATCTGAGGATATATTTAAAAATCATCCTCATATAATTTAAAAGGTTAAATTAAATTTGAAAATGTTTTAAGTAGAAATAATTTTTTTAATACATTGATAAGAACATGACCATGAGAACTAGTTTATAAGATTTTAAAGTGATACCTCAAAACATAAAACATAATCATTGGTTTGTCAAATCCAGCCTTCCTTTAGCTATGAAATGAAGTAATTACACTTATCAATTAATACAATATTTCCAACTTATCAAAATATTAATTAAATTACACTGTGATGACACACCCACACTTACAATAAAAACATATAATCATCTTGTCAACACCACGGATTGCTAAACACTGTTTACAGATTTAAAAGGTTTATTGGTTTTCAGCAAAGTGTAGCAGCTATACAATTTCTCAATATAACTCACAGATACATATTTTAATATTATTATAATATAAAATGTAAATTTACACATCACATATGCTCAGAGAAAGGCTGTCAAGTCATCTTATATGATTTTCAGAGCTTTGAAAAAAAAATAAAAATTATTACTTTCCTAAAACTTAATAAATTACAAGACCATGGAAAGATCATTTTCCTCAGAAATGGCTCATATAAGTGCATCAAAAACATCGTAAAAAAAATCACTTAAAAGGAGAAAAATGTAATATTAAATAATTATGAAATATATATGTATTATGAGGAATCATAAAGAATTCTTACTATTATTTATTTTTTTGGTTCAAACACCAATCATGCTTGTCATTTTTCCCATTAAAATTTTTGATAAAATGATAAATTTAAACATAAATAAATATCAAATTCATTATATGACAACAAAAATATTATTAGAATGAACTAATTTCTTTAATTTGTATAAAAGAAATGTCTCAAAATTTAATAAAATAGCAGGCTCCAAACTCGAGTTACATAAAACCAAAAGAAAAATATTATTCATAAATGAGTGCAAATGTTGAATTTAGCAATAAGATATATCAAAACAGCCCGTCACATTGTAGAAAATATTGTGAAATGAATTTATACACTACGAAGTGAAAAAAAAAAAAACACTTGATTAAGAGAATTTTTTTTTTTTCAAAAGAAGAAAACTACTTACAAAATAAATTTTCAAAAATCTATACAGTCATTCTTTCACAATTTCAATCATTAAAACATAAGCTCACCCATTACATGTTAAAGAAATTCAGTGCAAAGGATTTTGAATATGTGGAAAAGTAGCTGGGTCAGGATGCAATTACATTCAAGTTTTGTAAATAATATATATATATTTTTTTTAATAAAATGCAAGTAGAATTGACTTTACTAGCACTCATTAAATAAATAATAACTGTACACTATGTTTTTAACTTAGGTAATATGGAAATTAGTTTTATTAAACATAGCTTTGTAAGGCTTTTATCCCACTTCAAATTTTCTATTGCACTTTAAATTCAAGAATGCTCTTCTATGTGATCGTTCGAAGTTTTCTGGAACTATCATATTGAAAGGGATGATTACGCTGCCCAGAACTGAAAATAATTCTTACAGTTTTGTAATGTTTCTGCTATATTATTTTTTATTGTCTATTTTTTTTTTTTTTTATTTAAAAAACGGCATACAAAAAACATAAAATTTATTTGAGCAGTAAAATATTTAATTAAAAAGTTTTCATCACTGAATTTCAATTATTAAAAGATCAAATATATTTTATAAGCACAATTTAGTACAAAGTAATATTTTATTTAACCCTCTGTCAGTGCAATAAACGATGCATAGTAATAATATATTTTTCTAAGATGGGAAGAGATTGACAATTTTCACTTTTGTAGTTTACTGAACCATATTTTACATGTCATCCCATTACACTGAGTTAACACTTCTGCAGCGTACATGTATTGTTTAGTTGTAACCAATTTGTATTTCCTAGAGAACTGGCTTAATTAAGTAACTGCGTGTATTTTTTCTATTTCATACAAAAATGGATTATTTAAAAAATATATAACTTTACTTGTGAGAAACTCATTTAAAAATTTCTCAACATTTTACAAATTAAACTGGATGAAGAAAGTTAAACATTAAATGATGATTTTGAATTTCAAGAAGATAAAACAAAATATTTTGATACAGATAAAACAAAATTTAGTATCCTCATCACTTCATAGCTACCTTAAAATTTGGCAATAAACTGTTGCTAACGGATATCAATGATCTGTACAAATCCTAAACATCAGTGGCATAATTTCATCAATTATCTGTCCAGCCAACTCATGTGATCTCAGAGTTTGTGGAAGAAACTGTTTTTTTAGAAAAAGTGATTATCAACAACTAATTTCTGTTCACTTGAATAGAAAGAGTATAATCACAAGAAGAAAGTCTTCAGACCTGTAAAAAAAAAATTAGTAAAAATTTACCCAAGCTGTCTGTTATAGGACACCTCAATGAACAGTCACCCCAGGCAGGACCAACATCATCAAAAAGCAAACAAAAGGTGTACATCCTGTTTCACTGATAAAATTTAAGAATTTAATATTGTTAACATATTTTTATAAGACGTTAAGCAACTACTTTTCCTTTGAGCAATTACTAAAGGATATGTTTCAGTTGCGTAAATAATAATGGTAATGCCTACATATTAGCAGATTGATCTTTTAGAAAATAAAGTACAATCAAGGTATCTTAATCTACTGCAATTTTTATAGTTGAAATTAGTTAAGTTTCAAATTACAGCTTTTTAATATCCTAATATACTTAAGTAAAGTATTAAAATTTTAAAATAATTGGTTTTGATATTGTTTATATGTTAACTTCAATAATTTTTTAATGTAATTATTTAATGAACTGAAATCTTACTAGAATGATAAATCAATATAATAAATCCCTTTAAGCAAACACAATTTTAAACCTCTACCAGATTTTCTATAAAATCAATATAAAAGTCTTCCAATGAAATATAGAGAAATGGAAATAAATAAGATTTCCAGATATAAATTTTCTCTAACAATTTTAACATAAAACAAAATTTATTTATTAGCAGTTCATAAGAATTCAGTTAATATTTTTATTAAAATCAGACAAGAATATTAATAATTTTTTAGTATTTATGCTTACATAAGACAAAAAATGTAGAAATGATAATAAGAAATTATATTAATAACTTGGCTTTATTAAATGAGTGCTTTTATTTATTTATTTTTTTTGTTTAAAGTGATTCCAACTTCAGACATCATACAAAAGCTAAAACAAAAGTACAATACATAATATTTGCCACTTCTATACAACAAATCCATCAATAGTAATATTTTAATATAATTCCTAAAGTATTGTTAGAGAGATTTCACTGCAATTAACAATATTAACAAAAATCGTGTAAAAGTATTAAAAAAATAAGAAAACAAAATTACTTCAACGTAAGCATGTGAAGAGTTAACAACAAAACTCATATCAAAGTCATTACAATATTGGCATTATGACAAATATTGCACTTATAGAGGGTTAGTAAAATACTTAACTTATTAAAATCTTTTCTTGAAAAAATGATATACATAGGTTAGAAAACATTCATAAATACTGGAATTATTTACTGAAATATTTTCAGTTAAAAATGATCTGAATATAATCACAGAAATGTGATGCAGGGTTGGATAGATGAAAAACTGAAATGGAATGCGAGTGAATATGGAGGGCTGCAGGTTCTACACATAGCTGATCATGAAATATGGCAACCAGATATTGTACTATACAACAGGTAAGAAAATATTTTGATCAATAACATAAAATAACATTTGAAAAAATTAGAAACAAGAATATGATTAGTTTTTGACTAATCCAACTAAAGATATGAAAATTATGTTTTGCACAATCTAGTTGCATAAAAGAAAATACATTTAAATCAACTGTAATTGAGATTTTTATGTCGCATATTTATTTATAAATATACTTTAATGTTAAATAAAAAACACAACTTCAACAAAGGTAGACCAACTTTTTCTTTTCACTGTAAGTATTATGATCACATCTTATGAGGTTTGTAAATAAGTAATGAAACTGCTGGAGTGGTGTACAGTATAGCAAGACTGCAGTCTCACCCTTCATCTTATGTTTAGTTATCTCAAGGCCCTTCAGTATTTCAACTTGTTAATGTCACCAGGTTATTTTTAACATGTATTTTTATGATATGGTTCTGTTCTGGATACCACAAAAATAGAAAGTGCAATTTTGAGCAACAATGTCCAATAAAGTTTCATGTCAACTCAGGGAAAATGCCACTCAAACTTTTAAAAAAATGAAAGAGGTCTATGGGGGTAGTGATATACTCATTTGGTAGAGAAGTGCTGGCTGGAAAGTTGCTCTGACCAAAAAGTAGCAATAATTTTATGCTGCTCCAACACAGACTTGAGAATGATCTCTAATCAGTACTATCAGTGCTGTAACCACCACTGAAATGAAAAAAAAATGAAATTGGTATTTATATTACAGAAATTATTTTTTACAGGTGTGTTGATGCTAACGTTAACTTCATTCCTTAAGTAGTATTCCACAATTTATAATTAAGTAATAGTAGCTCCTGACGGATGAGTAGTGTTAATTTGTAAGGTGACAATAAACTGGTATGCTGCTTGGACAATCACTTGTAATTTGGACCAAAGAATATTATACTGGGATGTTGACAGTACAGCACATTGCTTCGCATTTCATATTTGTATTTTATGATGCAGGAGTTGATAAAAACCGCAGTGTTCACGAACGGACAGAGAGTAGTTAGCACAAGATCATATTACAATTCACCTGATCGCAGTACTCTCAAAGTAGTAGCACTGATCTTTTTGTAACATCACTATTATGAGTAGTATGTTTATTGAAGTCACTAGAGTTCAAACGGCAAAAGGTGTTTTTGAAAGGCCATGAATCCATTAAAAATTTCAAATTTAAAAACTTCAAACCCAGGATTAAATGCATGCTCAACTACACTTTTGACACCCACAGGATTGTCCATAAGAAATTTGTGAGTCGAAGACAAACAATTAATCAGTTTTACTATTGTGAGTCTTAAAAGAATAAAAAGAGTTGTTTACATGCAGCCACACATACAAACCCATGGATACCGCACCATGATAATGTCCCTTGTCACACAGGAAAATATGTGAATGAATTTTTAACAAAAAAGGGCATTTCTCTGGCTCCTCAGCACATTCCTCATCTGATCTGAGGCAGTATGTTTTTCTTTTGCTCAAAATAAAGACACATCTCAAAGATCACCAATTTGGGGCAGTGGAAGACACTGAGAAAGCTACTTCCAATCAACTAAAAGTGATTCCAGTTAGCGATTTTCAGCACTGCTATAAAGAGTGGGAGCACCATCTCCAACAATGTGTAGCTTTCAAAGAGAACTATTTTAAGGTCAATAAATTTAATTTATTATTTTAAAATAAATGCGGATATATTTAAACAGTATCATTTTAATTAGACCTCATAAAAAACCCCAGCAATCAGAAATTGTAATTTTGGCAAATCAACATAATTTTAATTAAATATTACACAGAAGAATCACACTCTAAACGTCCAACTACACTGCTTACACATACCATTGCTTACACCACATATATATACCAGTTAACATCTTAATGCCAACACAAAATAAAGAACAATAAAAAAAGACATAATAAAAAATATAGTACACTAAATAATTAATAAAATTCTATATATGATCATTCAAAAAAAAAATACAAACACAAGGTAAAAGTTTTATACAAAAAAAAATTGTTGAATCAAATCAGCTACAAAATATTATATCAAGTAACACATTACCATCATCTGATAACTGTCATGAGTAACCGATTTATATAAAGGTTGCAATTTATTTATAGTGGTTTATAATTGATGAAGAATCCTCAATTTGAAGAATTTTTTATATAATTATGAGTTTTTTATCTCACTTGCTATTTTAAAGAATTCATAGATTGTTTTCATTAATCCACACTAGACAACATATTGAACAAGATTATATATAAAAATCTGACAAAAAACTACAAAATTAAAAAAAGTAAAATATAATTTTCAAAACAAAGAAAATATCACTTGTAAAATACATTCATCAACCATAACACCAAACTATATTACTGCTGTGTTTTTTGTTTAATGCGATAAATATGTAAAACTATCAATTATTAATGGCAAAACAAACTGAACTTAATAACTATTATGCATTCAAAACTAAAGTCATAGCTTTTGGTCAGTCACTTTTGTAGCCACTTAACTGGTACTGCTGTTATCAAAGCCATTTTTTTTTCAACTTTTTTTACATACATTCAGAATGTACTTTAAATAAGTGCTGGATTTAGATTTTAATGTTTAAGTTATTTTTAAATCACAATGTTCGAGTATGTTAGTGACAGTCTTTACCTGTGTGTAAATTATTTAAGTTGTTATCAATGTTGGTGGATTTGTGATTTGCATTTATGTGATGATCGGAAAATATTGATGACTCTTATGTTTCTATGTTGAGAATTTAAGTTTTCATTCTACATTTTTTGAAGCTATATAAATGCAAAAATATTACACACTTTTGATTATATATACTCCAAGAAGCAATATGTGTTATTTATTAATGGTACTTTTTAATATTAACAAAATCTAGAAATTTAAATGTGCTACATATGTACATATATGAATTCTTATAAATATAAATGAAAAAGGATATATCCCAACATACTTGGGACTATATCTAGATATAAATGCACGAGACTGATGTGCTAAACAAACATAATGTAGTTTTTAACCATTATAAATATGAATTTTTAATATTTAACAAAACTTAAGCTAGTCAATAAAACTTATCAGCAAAAACTTTAACTACAATCACAATACAACAAAAAAAGGTACTAGAAAACTAATAAGTATTAACACTAACGAAAACTGTCCATATTAAGATAAAAATATTTATAAACGGGTGAAAAAAAACTTCATTATATTTTTAATATTTAATTTTGTTTCAAATAAAATTATTTTACATAATTTTCATGGTCAAGGGCAATAAAATGTTCAAAATAGCAAGACAGTTAATTACTCACCTCATAACCTGATGATTCCATAACAACAGCATGCTATTGTAAAGAAGGATCTGAAGTAATATAAAAGTCATCACTATATACCTTTTATACTACAGTTTAATTGAAACCTTAAATAAATTAACAAATATAAGCCACAATTTCCCCTCAAATAACTATGTTCTTCTTAGACAAAACACAGAGTGTCGCATACAAAGATTAATAGTTTCAGTTATAATGTACTAATAAAATAGTATTAAATAACACATTTAATGTTACCAGTGTGATTCAATACATATTCTCTTGAAAACAAAACTAATCAATTTAATAAACTAATAAATATGAAAAAAAATTATAACTGTAATCTGGTACATTCAGATATAGACTAAGTTATGAAATTTTTAATTTAATATTCACCACAGATTATTAGATTAAATATTACTAAAATTAACTTTTGTTAATAATCTATTTAAGTTAATACACCGGAGAAAGAGATCAAACAATAATGAAGAGCGGGTTTCTCTTTAGAAATATATATATATATTTCTAAGATGAATAACTGAATAAAGTGGCGTTATTAAACCAGTAACGCAAGAGTATCGGCACGAAAAAAATTATAAAGCAGTAGGATTAAGTATCTTATGAATAAAAACCTTCTCAGCAAACGGATTACACGAACCAAGGCACTATGTTTATACTCACCTACGATTAAATTTCACCCTAATAAACGCGTAAAATAAATGTAATTGTAATAAAGTATATATAATAATCAACACCGAGTACCTTCCCATAGAGAATCTACCTGCACTTATGTACTGTTATTTTCAAAACTACAACTCGCTTAATATACATTTTGTAAACAGCACCTACATACTTTTTTTTAACCTCCGGGACCGAGATGAATGACAATTTTTGTAGCGTGTGAAAATGCCATACCTGATCGGGATTCGAATTCGGGACCTGCAGATGAACATACATACATACTTAAAAATAGATAACTCACGCACCTTCGAACTTCTCTTAAGTCGCGCAATACTCCACGAACAAGTTAACACAAGTCTGCATATCAGCTGATGTAAGCAGCAGGATTGATATGACGTCATGATAACCATTAAAGATACACGAATACGACAAAGTATTATGAATGTGAATTACCAAAATGTCTTTTAAAACATTATGGCTCTCATTTCTCAGATCTTGTACAAAAACAACACTATTATTACAGAAAAGCTAATATTACGTATTACTTGTCAAAGTTTAGAAAGCGTAAATCAACAGATGCACAATAATCTATCTGGATATCTGAAATAATGTTGGCACAACGGAAAGCTGTGTCAGGCCTTCGTAAGCAGCAAGAAACCAGTCGCCTGTCTTATAAACTCATCCGTCAGTGCGCTGCAACTGAACTTCCTAAACTTTGACAAGTAATCGTTTATTTAACACAGTTTGTTGTTTAAACAAAATGAGCCTAAATATTTCTCGCTGTGTAACTGTGGGAATAAAATGTTATATTCTTAAATACTTTTTTTTCATCTAGGTAATATAATCCAGATTTAAATACTTAGATTGAAATGGTATCAAACTTAAAATGTTTAAAAAAACTTTTTTGTTAAGTCGAATAACCTACTCAAGTCAACTTACAACTAACTAAACTAGCTTAAATAAGTGAATCAGTCACGTCAACTTTCATAAAACTTAAATAAAATTATAAATGTTTAATGACAAATCGAAAAAACGATTTTAAAATTGTTTTTACAAACATATGGCAACTAATTCACTCTCTCTCATGACTAACTTCTGTAGGATAATGGTTTTTTTTCAAGTTATTGTCACAGCTTCATTTTTATTAAGCAAGACACCACTATGATGTAATCAAAAAGTCCATTCAATCTAAGGGAATCTGAATTTTTATTTAGTTTGCTGTTATTTAATACTGTTCGGTTGATTAAAATCTGTTTCTTCTTTGTATATAAAAATATCTACACTGGTTGTAGTGTGTATTTGTGATTTCAGTTGAGATCACTGTCTAAATTCAATTATATTTTTTTGCAGTAAGTTACTTATGTATATTTACTGTACCTCTAAAGTTTTCAATAGAGAGCACTTCACAGTCAAAACAGTTTAATTTAAATCTGTTGAAAAAATGAAGAAGCATGATACTACCTTAAAATGATTAAATACAAAGTAATTTCTAAATCAATTGAGCCTGTTGTACCAAAGACCTTCCAAAGCTTATCGTCACAGGTTTAAAGTTCTTACTGGACGAAATATTTAAGGTACCAAACTAAAATAAAATCTATTGTTCAGTTATGTACTTATGAACTTCATAAGCCCTTACCTTTTTAAGATAGATACCATAAGCAAATAATACTCCATTGCAGAAAGCACTGATAATTACTTCCAAAACATCTATGATGAACAAGTTCCATTAATTCAAAAGTAAGTCATCTAAATAGTTTATATATTCCAGGGGCATTGTGTCAATGATTA
Source organism: Lycorma delicatula (assembly GCF_047948215.1). Lineage (NCBI taxonomy): Eukaryota > Metazoa > Arthropoda > Insecta > Hemiptera > Fulgoridae > Lycorma > Lycorma delicatula. The sequence goes on along the minus strand of NC_134460.1, from coordinate 55,043,354 downwards.
TGTTCTGTGAACAATAATTTTATTTTGTTTCATTCCTTATTCTAAATAATATATAGTATCTCTGTTTCTAATTTTCGTTTTTTTTTTTTTTTTGCAAGTCTTTTTAATAAATACTAGTGTTATTTGCTTACATTGTCATTAGACTTTTCTACTGTAAGTTGAAAGAAAGCAGCCAATTGGAACACTTGTTTTTAAGTATAGATATGTGGCAAATCAATCTAGTCGGAATAATGATCAGGCAGGCACTTTTTAAAAAAAACGTGCCTGCATTGTCAACAGACAGACCCAAATAATTTGAGAAGACAAATAAGAGGAAGATGTTCAGCTCTCCACCGATTGGCCATTTCATGTCTGCAGTGGTATTTCCTATCTGCTGACAACCCAAAATGGTTTTGTTAAAACCCCTGAAAAGTTTAGCTGACGATGATAAAGATCAAGCTTTTGATTTTGAACACTTATTCGAGAGTTGAAAGGCTATTTTAGAAATCACTTTGAGGTTAACACTTGAGAAGCTTACAGAACTTGTGGCTCTTTCAGATTTGAACTATCCTATATCTGAGTATATACTCAGTCAAGGTTTATGTCAATTCATAAACATACTCAGTCAATTCATTAAACATTCCATGTTCATGTTACTCTCTGGTATGACATGCTTTGTTTTAGTTATTCTTATTTATGTACTGTAACATTTATTTTTGATTATTTTATTTACTGAATCAACATCATGACTTGAGTTTGTGTGAAACAAGTATATTATAGTAATGAGTTCTATCTAATCTTCAAGTGTTAAGTAAGCAAGTGGATTCAATGGGGTAATCTACCATTTCAGATGGACATACTTTTATCTCTCTCATTCAACTCTCTATTTTTCAAGTTGTGTGAATCAACAGAACTCGAACCCCTTTACAAAAATATATTAATATGGCATGTATTGGGCATATATGTATTGAGCATATATTGGGCATGTACTATTCTTATACATATTTTTGATGTTAAATATGCCATTTTTAAACTTCAACTCTCTCTGAAGGGAACCCATTGTTTCAATTAGAAGTTCTTGAAAGATGTCCTCCCTATTTAATTTTTTATGGAGAACTGGAAAATTAAAAAAATTTAATAATAAAAACAACAGTTAATTAAACACGGTTCAATAATAATTTAAATATACTTTGTTAAATACATCATTTTTAAACTTCAACCACCTCTGGAGGGTCCCCAATTTTCAATCAAACTTTTCCCCAAAAGATGTTCCCCAAATTTTTGATGGAGAACCCAAATCAGGTCTCAAAAGCTGTAAGACAAACAGTTCGCATTCATCAGAACTGAATTGGTAGATTACTCTGCATTAGACTAACAGTTTAATAGATTAAATGGCTTAAAATTTAATAAATAAATTTGTAAATCAGCAACAGTAAAACTAAGTTTTTTTTTTTTTTTTTTGCTTTTTGTCTTGGTAATGTAAAGAAAATCTGTTTGTTTACTATGTTCATGTTAAAATCTCTAAAAGTTGTAGATTTATATTTAGTTGTAACCTATGAATTATTTGTTTGTTTTCACCTAAAAACCGAGTGCTCATTGCTCAACCACGTAACTGTTTGACCATCTCTATCTTTACAGTTTTCTCATGACTTATTTGTGGAGTTTGAAAGAAATTTTATTCAAGAAAAACTGAATAAAAAACATTCAAAACTGTGATTTTATTCTTCAAAAACAATGTAAAAGAAGGTCTGAACCAGGATTATAGTTTGGAATGAATACATCATAGAAATATTTTGAAAATATTATATGGGTATTTCTAATATTTTTTTGAAAACTATTCTAAGTGTAAATTTTTTAAATTATATGTAAATAAATATTACTTTATAATTTTATAGTAAGAATTTTTTATAATTCTATCTTAATGCATATATTCTCACTTCCAGGAAAAGATTAAGCTTAGACTTACTTTTTTGATGTAATCTATATAATAACAATTTTATTGATTACAGTGCACAAGCAAACAATATTGATCATTATGGAAATACTCATTGTCTAGTATTTTATGATGGCACCGTAATATGGGTTCCACCAGCACAACTTCCAGTCTTTTGTGATTTAGATTTGACTTGGTGGCCATATGATACTCAATCATGTCATCTATACTTTGGTTCTTGGACTTTTTCTGGACAGCAGATTAATCTTACTATGAGAGAAGAAAATGGGGTAAGAAATATTTCTTTGTATATACGGTTTACAGCAATCAGATTTTTAAAGATGGTATGAAAAATTCCTATTTCAGATTTCATGGAAAGAAATGCAAAATACAAGACTTGACATCATGTAAAATATTTCGTTTTCACTAAACAGCCACTAATGAATTGCATAATTTTTCAAGCTATGCAAGTAAAGCAAGTTATAAATCCATTTTTGAATTTTTTTCACTTGGGGCTCCCATACTCAAGAGGAAGCATTAGGCTAAAATTAATTTTTTTTAAAATAATTCCTAAATGGTGATAATAAAATTTAAAAAAATATTTTTTTGAATTGTTTAAAAAATGCATAGATACAACCATAATTCTAAGTAAAGAAGGTTGTAATTTTCTAGTACAGGATGAACATTTTTGGCTAAATGTTTTTTCAAGAAATACTAAAGACTAAGAACTGTTACAAAGTTAAGACATATTTTAAATGCAAAGGGTAATTTGCAAGATGAATTTAAATTTTAAAAAGATTTTTTTTAATTAAAAAAATACTTTTTATTACCACAGACCATTGGAAACCCACCAGGTTGGTCCAGGGGTTAAACTCATCATCGCAAAATTGGCTGATTTTCAAAGTTGTGTGAGTTTGAAGGTTCAAGTTCTTGTTAAGGCATTTGCTTTTATATGGATTTGAATGGTATAGGTGGTATTCAGTGGATACCAGTGTTCTTTGATGGTTGAGTTTCAATTAACCACATGTTCAGGAGTGGTTGACCTGAGTCTGTTTACACTAAATGTTTACCAGTACATTTACACTTACATTGAACTACATCTGCATGTAGATCAGACCTGGCAAGCCAATACCAGTAATTGCATTTGCCTACACACATACACACACACACACACACACCCAGCAGTAGCTGGAAACTGGTTGGAGAAAACAACCACAAATCATTGGAGTGGGATGAGCAAAAAAATGTATAAATTTGTAAATGGTTTGAAGGCCTATTTATGTAGTAAATACAGATGCAAAAAATTCCCGTTAACTCCTTTTCTGGAGCAAGATTAGTAAAAAAATAAAAATAAAAATATTTTTTGGAGGGAGTGAATATGAAATAATTTTTTTTGTAACTTGTGATCTTTATAAAAAAAAATCTTCAACATTTGTAAGAAAAGGTTTTTGCTAAGACTTGAAATTTTATTTCAGCAAAAAATATTACTTCTACAAAAAAGATTATTTCTACATATGGAGCATTAAATTTTCAACTTAAAAGTTCAAGGGGGTGAAGCTGTACAGTAAGGTCACCCTGTATTGTTGTTAATGTGTGTTTTGTAGTAAGAAAACACACATTAACAACAACACAACCTATCTAGTTTGACATAACCCACCGGGTTATGTCTAGTGGTGAATGCGTCTTCCCAAATCAGTTGATTTAGAAGTCGAGAGTTCCAGCGTTCCAAGTCCTAATGGAGTTACTTATTTTTACACAGATTTAAATACTAGATCGTGGATACCGGTGTTCTTTGGTGGTTGGGTTTCAATTAACCACACATCTCAGGAATGGTCGAACTGAGACTGTACAAGACTACACTTCATTTACACTCTTACATATCATCCTCTGAAGTATTGTTTGAAAGATAATTAATTACCAGAGGCTAAACAGGAAAAAGAAAGAAGGTGCAGATTACCTTCTATGGATCTAAAATGTCTGTATGGAGTACTTATATTTTTCCAAAGTTCTATATGTGTTTTATAGAATCAGTGAAAGTAAAGATAACTGGTCAGGTAGTTTAGTTGATAGCAACCAGCTTCTAAATTAGCTGGTCCTAATCTTAATAAAAATGTCTATCTGTGCAAGTCTAAAATATATGTTCTATTTTTTATTCACTACAGCATATCAGGGGTGATCATTTCAAATGCTGACCATACAGCATCTTGGAGCTGCTTGTTGTTGACGTATCTGTGTTTTCAGATCTCTTCTTTTACAAAACCCCCAGAGTGTATTGTCAGGTATGATGAGATCAGGGCTTTTTCCTGGCCAAGGCAATGGATCTATTAACTCTTCTGATCCAGCAATTCAGAAAAATTGTCATTGAGGCATCTGCAGACATTCAAAGCAAAATGTGCTGGAGCACCATCTTGCTGAAACATAATGATGTCAGTAACCTCTTTTGCTGTTAATTCTGGAACCAACCACTTGTCGATCATGCTCAGATAACTATGCTGATTAACTGCACCATCGAAAATATAAGGATCAAGGAGATGTTCAGCTGTCATTCCAGCCCACATCATAAAATGAGGTGGATGGTGTTCAATTTCCTCAAAAAAGTGAGGTTTGTCTTTTACCCAGAAAAATCATTTCAGTTACGAGAGCTTCAATAAATCACACACTCGTCTGAGAACATGATGTTCTTTTTATCATTTGCTCTCAGAAAGCATTCAAGCAATAACTGACATGCATAAACACGTCAATCAAGGTTATTGTCACTCAACTCATTAACTGTGGCTGGACAAAAACATCTAACTTTCAAGTCCTTCCGCATATTATTGATCTTGGAATGCCTAACTCTGCAGAACATTTGTGTGTTGATTTTATTGTTAATTGTTTAATCGATGCCTTCAACACAGCACACATCTCAGTCGAGTACTCGGTTATCCAGTGTGTGGCAAGAACCAAGAACACTTCTTGTTGCAAAAGCCTTCTTCTTCCAACATCTTTGTTTTGTTTGATCATGCACTAATAGGCTCCATGTTTATACTAAAATTTGGTTTCTTGAGACAACCTAATGAAGTTAATTTATAAAATTTTAAAAACTCAAGAACATATAAGTTATATAAATAAAAAAAAAACAGTGAACAATTATATCTAAATGTCTAGACATTTAGGTTTAATTGTTCACTGTCACATAAAAAGAGACAAACAGGTTTTTAAAATTCAGGGATTTAATTTTCTTATTGTAAATTATTACAAAACTTCAACTGCTTATTTTGCTACTTTCCATAACATTAAACAATTTTGCTATTGTCTTTTAACTACCATTTATAACAATGTTCCTATAATATTAATATAAGATTGTAGAGGCCCTAGCCTCTGCAATACAAATAAGTGAAAATTATCCTAAAAAATAACACAAAAATTAAAATTATGTCAACTGGACAAAGAGAATGTTCATTATTGAATCTTTAACTTAATGCAATAATTTAATCAAAATGCTGTATGTACAATTTCATAGTAAAAGTAGAAATCAATCAATAATGAATGATCTTAAAATCCATAGAATAAAAAAAAAAAAAATAGTACATTCTATGATTATTGTGAAATCAATCTGAGACAATGTAGAAAACAAGATTGTACTCAAAAATCTGATATACCTTCAAATGAAGTGGTATCCAGTTTGCTCCGTAAATGATTATTAAAATGTGCCATATTATTCATGATACAAAGGATGAAAATAATCTTTAATATACAATTTGAGTATTCTTTTTAACTCATTAAAAATACTTTTATTTATTTGTTATTATAATTGATTTTTGAGTGTAATTTTGTTTTCCAGTTTAAATTTTAGTTGAGGTTAATTAGTTATGAAGCTGAAGTATCTAGTTAGTTACATAATCATTACTGGACAGATGCACACACATATTTAAAAAAAAAAATCAAAGCATTTTTTTTTTTAATTTTATTTATTCATATGTAGTAAAAGATGAAATGCAATGATTGCAATATTGTACTCATCACATTTGTAATTCTATACTTATATAATGGATTATTTTCCTTCGTTTATGTTGTTTAAATAATAATTTCTCCTAGTCTTATATTCAGATAAGTTTTTTATTGTTTTCTAAAATTGAATACTTTTCTGGTTTTAATAAATAAATTTATTTATCAATTATTACTTCTAGGAAGTTGAAGTAGATATGGAAGCCGGTCAGTGGGAAGTAATTTCAGCTAAAGGACAAAGGCATGAATTTATTTACAAATGTTGTCCTGAACCATATTATAGAGTTGATTATACAATTACAGTTAAAAGAAGAACACCTGCATATCATGCTATTCTGTTTACTCCAGTTGCTAGTATGTATTACTAAATAATAGAATGTTTTATTATTAAGAAAATAAATTTTATTCCTAGCTGATTCAAATGGAAAATTATAATAAATAACCCGACTAAAAAAATATGTTCAGAACAGATAAAAATTGTAATAAAATTACCAAGTAGTTTGAAAAATCTTTTCTAAAATAAGATTCTAAAAAAATGAATTTATTTTTTCAAAAAAATAAAATACTACAATTTCTAAGCACAGAAAAAAATCTGTGTTATATCGTATGCATTTGCATATTTAATGCATACAAAATGCTGTTAAAAAAGAGAAGTAATACACTTGGGAGAAAAATTTTTCAGTACTAAGTTAATATTCTAACAATGGATATAGTAAAAATATGAAAACTAACCATTTTCTGAAAGTTCATGAATAATGTGCTTGCTAGAACAGTGCAGTGTATTTCAAATTCCAAAACTTGCTTACATAAACTTACGTCTTGGAAGGTCAAAATGAAATAGCAACAGTCAGTATACTTTTAGTGATTTTCATTTTCCATATAGCCAATAATCTCTTCAGGATAGGATTTTAATGTTCAGATTAGTAAAATATTTGAAGATATCTTAATTGATGAATTAATAATCTTGCTCAGAAATATTTATTTTCATATTGTACTTGAGATTATAAATTTTCATTGTATACAGATTCATTTTTTGCTCCTGTATTTTTAGTTATTATTAATAAATACTGCACCATAATTTCAATATACATAGACACCTGTTAACATTCTCTTTTTCTTAAGTATCGCAAACCTGTTAAACAATAATTGTATAATTATTGTTAATGATTGCACTAGTATGTAACTTTTTCTGCGCAGTAAAATATAACTTGATCATTATAATTTTGCTTATCACTGTGATTGTAGATCACCAAAAACTAATCTTCTATTCTGCATTACATTATACAGTTATTTGCCATTCTTCAGGCTAGCTGAACATAAAATAGTTTTCCTATCACATTTTCTAAATCATCAAACATGAAAATCAGAAACAAATTCATCTACATGTAATTCTTAATAAATGTTATTACAACACTGAGTTCATAACTGTCTTTGATGTTATACATCCAACCAGCACAATCTGAATAATAGTTATACGTAAATAATTTTTTACAAAAAAAGGTACATGTTAAAAAAGATTTATTCCACATTTTGAAATGTAATGGCTACTTTCTTGCCCAAATGTAATAAATATTCCACTTTTTAGAAAAATAATAATTGAATGTAATAGAACAATTTGGCTGTTGTGTAAAAAACATTAAACACATCAGAAGAATAACAAAGTTTGTGAAGAACAAAATTTACAACTTATCAACAAATCCAGCATTCAGTGATTTTTTTTTATATTTCAGACTTCTTTTGCTAAAAATATCCAAATAAAGAAGATAGTAAGGATGGAGATGGATTCTGTTTCATATTTGGTAACTGAATAACAAGCTTAATAGCTGAAGTGCCGACAGTCAACTAAAGCCTAATCCTCCACCCAACAACCACTGCATAGAATATAAAGGTTGTTGTTTGTGGACTTTATTTTGTTATCATGTCTAAACCAACGAGCAGGGATGAGGAAGATGACTTTCTTATCAATTTTGTAATGGGAGAAGAAACTTGGGTGCATCATTATGACCCAAAAGAAAAGTTGCAGAGAATGGCTAACCAGTACTATGAATCATCACCATTAAAAAAATTCAAAACACAGCCTCTGCAAAAAAAAATTTTGTTGTCAATGTTCTGGGATTCCAAACATGTGTATGTGACTGACTCTCTGGAAGCTGGATCGACTGTAAATTCTGTGCAATACATAGAAACATTAAAACACCTTAGGAGACATATATATTACGTTTGACAATCTACAGAGCCAATAGTTCAACATGATAATGCTCAGCCACATACTTCATGTGTTATCACTGAGGCTTTTGTAAAGATGAAATTTGAACCTATTATACATCCTTTATTCTCTACCAGATTGGCACTCTGCAATTTTTACTTTGTTCTGAAATAAGAGGGATATTAAGAGTATTCGTTTACTCACAGAGGATTAACTGAAAGATTCAGTGAGGTTGTTAATCAAAGAAATACAGTCAGCATTTTTCATCTGAGAAAACTGGTTCATTGTTGGGAGAAATTTGTTTGTGGCAGTAAATGATGACTACATGGAGAAATAAAATGTTTTGTAGCAAATAAATAGTATCTGTATGCCATATTTGTTTCATTTGGCTATCTCTTTTCATTTGTAAGTGATGAGCAATGTGTACTGTATTTCAGTTACCCTTCATGTATAATCAAAATTACATTTATATTAAAAAATTTTAAATTATTTTATTGTAATTCTTTCTAAAAACTGGTAAGAAGATGGAGCATCTTCAGTTGCTGCTATTTTTTTTAAACTCTTTCAGGCTTCTATCTACCCATAACGTATCCTCTGAAATCATCAAAATCAATTTATTTTAAAAATTTACCAGTTTTTCTTTTAGTAACTAATTAAGATAATTTTTCTTCTTTTACAGTCTGATGAATCACTGCCATCTATTAGTTCTTCCCTTTCTCTCTCTCTCTCTCTCCAGCCACGTTATTTCCCCGCTGTGCCTCTGCTATTAATTAATAATTATATTTTAACTTCATTTCTTAAAATCTTTTCTTATTTTTCTATATGCTGCCTTAACTTTCTAGTAATCACATAGTTTTCTCTACCTTATTAAAACTCTCCTTTAACAAAGTTTCTTTTACTAGTTTGCACTTTGTTAAAATTTCATATTTTATAAGTTATACAATTTTCTGCTTTCATCATTTTTTTTTATATTCTTATCACCTTAATATCTTGCACTCATTTATCAGTAGTAATATATTTTTCTTCAGTCAATGTTTTCTATGTACTTCTTTATTGTCCATTGTCCACTCTCTTATCTTAATTATTCCATGCTTTTACTTTAACCACTTTCAACTGAATCTTCTAACAAAAGAAACACTTAAACTCAGCTCTTAATTTATATAATGTTATTTCTTTTACATAATCTCATAATGAAGTTATAGAATGCTGAGACTAAAATACAAAAAAACAAGCCAAAAACATCAGATACTTTATGTATAATTTTCTGTAATTCTTACACTTTTTCTTAAAAGGAACAACTCACAAGGATACATTAAAAAAAAATCACTTTACTACAATATAAAATAATTTTTTTTTCCAATAAGTGCAGTTTTTAACACAGAACTTTTTAAAGACAAGCTATTTCATTTGTGATGAATGCATAATCAATTCAATGACAAGGCAACTGGGGGACTCTCAATTGTGTACCAAATTAATAGAGGCAGCTGGATCATAATCTGATGGCTATTGCTGTGATCAGAAAGAAGTTGTGATAAGTCAATGTTTATCCACTACAATCCAAAAAAATTTATTCTAATTTAATTGTATATATATATATAACCACTAATAGTTATAATGATTAAATTACAGCTATACTATTTTTGTTACAGTGTCGATTGCATTAACATTAGCTGTATTCTGGTTAACACCAGCTGCTACTGAAAAGTTTTTACTTTCTGGGGTAACAGCAATTATAATATCAATGTATTTAATATATTTTTCTGTAAGGCTACCATCTGTTGGAATATATACACCAGTAATAGGTATGTTTATATAAGTAATTTCATTCTAATTTTACTTTTTTTATAACTAAAATAACTTATAGGATCAAATAGTATGGCACCTGTTGGCCAAAGAAAGATGCACTTCCCTTGTACATCAGTATATTTTTAAAGTAATTACCCAATATCAATCAATATTCAGTAATATAATACTTCTAAAGGAAGTTATATTACTAAAGGATTAAATATAAATGTAGAAAAAACAAACGTAATGAGAAATTTTAAGAAAGACTTCATTTGACTCAGAAAGAAAACGAATTATTTGTATAGTTTTAAAATTTTGTTATGGCTTAAATTAATTTAAATTCGTATGGCTTACCATACGTCTAGGATTTGCTCGGATAGTCCTGGTTTTTTTAGTGCTGTATGGTGTAATGTCCAGGGTTTGAGAATTTTATAACTGGCAAGAATTTTGTTTAATTTTAGACCTATATGTTCAACATCGTGTTTTTAAACATTCTCTTACAGCTGTACATCTCTCAGCTGACCTTGAAGCAAGCAACGATGTCAATTTTGAAGGAGGCATGGCTACTGGTTTCACCACAACATTTTACTTAATCATTTGGCAACACAACAGGAGTAATGTGTTTATCTTGTTTTCATGTGTGAAGTAACTCATCTACACATTTTTGATCATTTTATCTCTGTTCATTTCTTGTCTCATCGTTTTGCAATGGGCAAAAGAAAATGTGTTTAATGTTAATCTGCAACAGGAATACAAATTTTTGAAATTGTGTAATGACAGTAACAAGGAACGTGTTTATTGCTCACTATGTAATGGTGAATTTTCTGTTGCACATTAAGTAAAGGGTGATATTGAAGACCATGTGAAAACAGCTAAATATAGGAGTACTACAAATGCTACTGCTTCAGCAAACATAACAGATTTTTTTAAAGCAGAAGATGGGATAACAACAGTGATCTGGAGTGTGTTGCTAAAGAAGCTACATACATTTTCATACCACACTGCTAGACATGAACTCAGTTTCAAAACAACAGACTGCACATCTAAACTGGTTAAAAAATTATGACCCAAAATTTTCATCTGCTAGAACCAAAACAAAGGCAATTATTGTTAACATTATTTCGCCATTTATATTTAATGTGTTGTGTTCTTTGGAAAACATTAACTATGTAACAGTAATGATGGATAGCTCAAACAGAAGTGAAGTAAAACTTGTTCTGATTGTTCTAAGATATTTCAGTCTGGAGGAGGGAATTCAAGTTAAACTTTTAAATTTCGTTGAAGTGTCAAGTGAAACTGCTCAAATTTTGACTCTGTATCTTTTGCAGTGTGTGAAAAAATACAACTTGAAAAAAGTTGGTTTGTTATACTGCTGATAACACTTAACAGTAATTTTGGTGGTGTGAAGAGAAAGGGGAATGGAAATGTGTTCAGGAAAGTTCAAAATGGTTTAGATAGACCTATTTTAGGAATTAGTTGTTCAGCCCACATTGTATACAATTCAATGCAAACAATATTTGATTCTCTACCTCTGGACATATAAGTTATTGTTATAAAAATTTATAAATATTTTTACATATGTACAGTAAGAGTAACGAAACTTAGAGTACTGTGAAACTTAGATTACAAAAAAGTATATATCTCATTAACAAGGTTCCTTAGTTTGTTACCTGCAATAGAAAGAATTCTTTCCATTTTTGATGGCCTAAAATCATATTTTTTATCTTGTGACAAATGCCTAAAATTATTATTTGATTTTTTGAAAATCTAAAAAGTGAACTGTTTTTGAAATTTTTATGTTACTCTACAGTTATTTAATAATGTGGTTCTTAAATTGGAAGCTAATTCTATCACAGCAACAGAAGCATTTCAGACATATTCTGAATTAATTTGTCAACTTCAGGAAAGAAAAAACCACAAATTTATACCATCTAATTTATACCATCAAATTTATGCTAAAGAATTACTATGCACTCTAAAAGAAAATAATGTTCAGGAAAAAAATTTGTTCTCAAGCGAAGACAATTTTTATAATTCTAGTATCCAATACTTAAAGAGTTGTGGTGAACCAGTTTTGATAAAGTTAGTGTTTCAGTGGATAAATTTACGAACTTAAATTGCCTAGTCTGATTTGGAAGAGTGCACAAGTTGATAATAAAATTACAAAATATTCTATAAATATTGATGACCTATTTGATGAACATAAATTGTTGAACTAGATAATTCAAAACCAAAGGGTAGGTTGTGGTTCAAGTTTTGATAAAATACCAGATACTATTGAAAAGAAGTGGAAAACAATTTTTAAGGTGTTTCAAAAGATTAATATTTCTAAAATGGTTGTGATTGCGATGTCTTTGCTTGGGACATCTGGTTCAGTTGAGAGAGTTTGTCCAATTACAGGGAACATTTGGTCTGCAGAAAGGGGTTGACTTTCAGTATCTACTGTTAAACATCTGCTAAATGTTAAAATTAATTTAGAACTTTCTTCTGAATTTTTATGATGTAATTAAAACAAACAAACCATTTCTGAAAAAAGTCATGTCTAATGAAAAATACAAGTGAATAAATAAAGTTTAATGTTTTAGTAAACTGTTAAGACTTTTAAGTAATTTTGAAAATATGTCTTAGGTTGGACCCAAAAAAATATGGTAAGCCTACTTATGCAAATTATCAAGAAAGTTAAATGTACAAAAAAATGGGAAAAGAGGATTTATTGAGATTAATATGAGAAAAGGAAGTTGTACTCATAAATACCTGGACTGGGGCAGATCCAACATATTAGTTGTCAACAATGAAGGTCATAGAAGGAGAAGGTGAAGGCTAACAGTGAAGGTTATAGAAGGTGAAGGTGAAGATCAAGGTGAAGGTCATAGAAACAAAACCTTAAGGTTACATAAACACTACACAGTTAATTGAAAATCAAATTAATTTGCAGGCTAAAAACCCACACAAAAATGTTTCGGAGATCTCTTCAGTTGATGCTTGTACTGTTATACTACTAAGGATTAAACTTCTGAGTTTAAGATCAATTAAAACTTAACGTAAGTCTTGAACTAAAAGGTAGTTTACAACTACTACAATTTTTTAAGGATTATCTGCAGTATTATTCGTGGAATCAAGAGGCTGTGGGAGAGTTGCAGCAACATCATTTTTTTCTCTGTACTGATGACACCTAATAAACTGCAAATACAATTTGAATTTTGGTATGATAAAAATTGAAAAATATAAAACATTTTTATACTGATTACAATATTCTTAAATTTAAAATGAAAATAAGAACTACATTCCATGGCCGAGTCTTTGAAGCCATTAGCTATGAGGCTGGTGTTTGCACTGGCTTCTGAAGGATCTGTTACTGGTGTGTGATTTTAATAATTCTTGTTCAATTAGAATGTTGTTTTTAAACGTAAAAACATTTAAAAATATGCACACACATTTAACTTCCTTGATTGTCTCCATAACAAAATTTTACAACTACACAAGTAATTCTTTCTCTTTCTAACAATTCCTAATTCAGACCTGCAAGTCTTCTTTCTTAAAATTTCTCAAAATATGCACTTTTAAAAATATGTATTTTTGTATGTTATTTCAAAATAACACACAAAAACAAAAAAAGAGTTAGCTTCAGCTACCTCAACTCAAGTAAAGTTTTATATGCATATTGCAGTCAGTTTTAAAGATTGTTTTATAATAAAAAAATTAAAAAATTCTCAGACCAAAAACTGGTTCTTTCATGACACAAGGTATGCAGAATAAAGCATTGCTACTGATTTCAGTGTTCATTGGCTTGGTCATATTAATAATATTTAAAAAATTACATTGATTACATTATATAGGTAAAAAGGTTAATACTGCATGAAAGGAATGTATCTAAAAAAAAACTTAATGTCTAATATGACTGCTGTCCATGATGATTGGCAGTAAAAATCATTAATTTTTTAATGAAAAATAGAACAAAATATGGAATTAATAAGTTTTCCAATAACAGATATACTAGTGCTAGTGTTGCTGCTGCTGCAGATTCTAACTACTGAATTTCTTTCTTTTCTTTTTAAAGACATGTACTTAAGATCTAGAAATAAGTGTTTTAAATCTGTGTTTAACTATTTAGTAAATTAAGTGATGGGTTTTGTCATACATTTCAAGTATATAAGGATGGACAGTAACAAAAACCTACATTAATAAGTGTTAATAAATATTATCATAATTGTTATGTATTTATATGAGGATATTGGTCATTGATGTAGCCATAAGTTTATTAAATTCATTTCATTTATTCATAAAAACTAATTAATTCATGTCAAAATTTTCTAATAATGAAATTATATTTTTGTTTAATAAGCTTATATTTAATTTTCAAAATGTTTTCCTGATTCTGTTACAGTGCAATTTTATTCGATTAATTTATGCCTCGTTTGCTTATCAATGGTTGCATCTGTCATTACTCATAATTTAAGTCGCAAAGTTCGTAGTAGACCTGTACCTTGGGTAATAAAAAAATTTTTAACTGGAAGACTTGGAACTTTTCTTGCTTTATCGACAACAAAGGTAAACATATTACAATTTTATTATTTTAAAATTACTTTTTTCTACCAAAACTGCTGAACAAAACTGAAAAATTGATTTACATGAAACAGATGTCACTTAAACAGAAGGGTAGATTATAATAAAAAATGAGGTAATAACTATATTCAAAGATTAGCTATCTAATCATGATCAAAAATCAAGAAATAAATATAATTACTTCAAAAAAAGTATATCAGCCTAAGTATGTAGCCTCCTCTTACAAAAATTAACCTTATTATTTTGGTGATCACACAAACATTATTCCAGTAACTAACACAACTAGGTAATATTAAATACAATATAATTTTGCTTAAAACAAAACTACGGAACATGAAAATGCTGTATTACAAAACACAGGTAAAAAATCACCATATAGCTAGCAAAAAAAAAAAAAAAAAAAACAACAAAACTGTAGTGTATGTAACCCAATTTTCAGTTCCACTAATTTCTAAGAATATTCTGCTGTATTAAAATCTGTTCTGAAGCTCTGCCTGCCAAAATCACCTTTCCATCCAACAGTTATGATATATGTCACTGCTTAAAGCTCTATTTATCTAATCTTCAGTGGTAAATTTCAAAACAAAATATTCATTACGTGAAAGAAAAATGTTTTGACAAAACAAATTTCATTACGAACCTATATCCCTATATTTTTGGTCACTATGTAGAGTACATATGAACAATTTTTTTTTGAAAACATCTAATTCTTTGTAATGGAAATACTTTAAAAGTGTTTATTTATATAACTGTCTAATGTTGAGCACTTACAATTGCAAGTATGTAGGAATACTAAAGCAACCCCTAATTGTTTTCATACCAGAATCCGGTATACATCTATTATTATTTGTTAATGGGTGTGAACCCAGGCTAAGGTAGAAATGAAGATAATATCAATAGCTTTGAAGAGATAAAAATTATATATATGTAATTCCTGATATGAAAATAAATGTAAAATGTGGATTTCATGGAAGTACACTCAATGTTACTGTGAAACTAATTAGAAGGTGAAATAAATCAATAAATACATTAATAAATAAACAATATAATGTTGGATGACTAATTAACAAATAAAGTACAATTACCAAATCTACAAGGGATTTTCATATTTGTGAAGTAACTTTTAATTTTTATCCCACAGTTTGTTTAATTTTTAAATTGTTTAAAAAATATATCGTATTTATTATTTTTTCATTTCTTAACCATGATAAAACTAATATTCAGTTGCAATAGTGCTTATGTGATGAAAAATGGATATGATGTTGGCCAACAGTAGAAGCTAATCCAACACAGGACCGATAGAGCAAGGAGTAGAGCATGCTGAATAAAAATTAATAAAAAATTCTGCATGCAAAAACAATTTCTAATTTTGATTATTCACACAGTGGTGGTGTCACTTGTTTTAATTGGTTATTTTGCCATATACAAAAGCCTGAATTTCTACACAGATAGAATGGCTACAGAGAAAACTACCAAGTACATAGCAACATAGCCAAAATGGGATCATTAGAACCAGGATAATATTTGTATTTTGAAGGTTCTAGGAATTGTTCTATCCACCTCTTTCAAGTAAAATATTAACAGGAGTAGAATATAGCTGAATTAAAGTTGATTAGCAAATAGACAATACAATCCTTGCTTATAATTTATTTTTAAGAGGGAAAGAGGGAAACCCTCTAGTTCTGATAAACTTATGGACTACTCTCCTGAGCTGAAGCATTAACAAAATAATTGCAATCATCGATCAATATACTACAAAAAAAAAAAAAAAAAAAAAAACATTGTAGTTTCAAAGACAAATAATCTAAAAGCCAAATATTATCAATGAGTTTTGGCTTTCAATCGCTCTTAAATTCTCGTAGAATTGATTATCTAGTATTTAAAACATGTTTCTGAGTCTTCTACTTGTAGATAAGTATCCTTCTATCCAGCTGTAAAACTTATCATCTTAGTAAAAAAAATATAATGATATCAGAGATTTTTGGATCAACTGACAAAAATTTTTGTCAGTGTTAATTTTTATTTTCTGGTCAATAAGACATAATTGTGTCAATTTTAAAACCTATTATTCTTTTTGGTCCCATTCATTACACATTAATAACAAAAAAAATTTACATATTTGTTGTATTGGTTCTTATTCAAGAAATATACTGCTTCCAAGACAAGAAATAATTCATTCAAAAAGGTTCAGGGAGTTTTACAATCACATCACTAGGCTTCTAAGTTTTAGAATTATTATAACATTTGAAATATTATTTTTAAAATAATATTATGCTTCCGTATGCAAATAAAATCAAGAATATATCAAAGATATTTCAGCTTCCATATATCTCCAGGTTCCTTAGGCCTTCCAGCATCCTTAATTAACAAAAATTGAACTATTTCAATATTTAATTGTTCTTTTTTAAAAAGTAAAACTCATTAAGAACAAAATGTCATCATAAAACCTGGAAGCTTGGATGTGGGAATATGGAATGGGAATACTATGGTGATTAGGGAAATTTTAAGAACAATTTAATTATTAGAATAAACACAGAAAAAATTGTTCAAAAAAATTATCATCACATTACCAATCAACAAACAGCCACCTATGCTATGATTTTTAGTTAATAATGATAAATATAAAGTCCCATAATAAGTTTTATTTGGCTATATGATTATACTAGTTGATTATACTAGTTTTATTTTTTTTAAATTTATTTAAACTAATTTTTTCAGAATTCATTTCTTGTGCAGAGTTATACAGATAAAAATGGAGAAGAAATGCAAGAATGCAATCTTGTTAGAGAAGAATGCTCAAATATGTCTCCCAGCAGGAATGATTCTGATTGGCTGCTACTGGCAATAGCCCTGGACAGGATCATGTTCTTAATTTATTTATTAATATTCACACTTATAATAATAGTTTGTCTTATATAACTGGCAATGTTTTTATTTTAAGTGCACTTAACATTTTTATATCAGTTAAAATTTTTCAACTGATATAAGAACACTGATACTTTTTTCCAAACAAATCAAGAATAAGTTGTACATTTTTAAAATCTAAATTTAAAGTTAATTAATTTCTTCTAAAATTATTGTTAATAAAATTACATTTTTTATCCCTGTTGTTCTATCTTGTAACATTAAATAATTAAAAGAACCTTTTATGTAAACCACACACACTAATTTTATACTAGAATGTAAAGTAAATATACTGAACAATATACTAACATAGAAGTGACGATCTTGGTTACTAAACATGATAAAACTCAAAGCACAATTTTTCTCAGTATTCTATTGTAATCTAATTGGACAGGATTAATCAATTTATATATAATACTTAGAATTTATAATATCTAGTCTAGTTCTGAATAACTTGTTACCCAAAGAGTTACATGCAGAGAAACTCCTTGTATAACACTGTACACATAAATAAACATAGATGTAATAAGCGTACAAATATTTTTAATAATTATGGCAATATAACTGTAATTACCTTTTATGTAATAATAAAGAATATAAATATTAAACTATTTTAATTATGTAACAATGGAATTTTGTTTATCTGAAATGCAAATGCTTTGATACAAGTCACATATATCCTGTACACCACTGATTCTCAAACTATTTCGCTCACATTGAGAATGAAAACATTTCTAGCAGCCCCCAAAATTTTTAAATTTACCATCCGTTAAAAAAAAATAAAAATTGAAAATAAAAATAATAATTCCAATTGCTGTTTTTAGGATATGCTCTTAAAAACCGCAATTGCAATTATTGTTTGTAAACATGGCATATCCTATTTCTGAATTGAAACTTACATTTTAAATGACAGCAATTTCTCACTGACTCTTTTTATTAATTTTATGATTTTTTAAATCTTTAGTACACTGTCAAAAAGTAGAGTATTCAAGGTTAATTTTTTTTTTTATTAATCTCTCTAAGCTTCTAGGTTGCAAAGTTCAAATAGTTTGAGTACAATCATTTTTTATCATAAAATATAGGTGTCCCTTTAATTTTTTATACTAATGTAGTAGTTATTTAATTATAGTTTGAAATATCAGGAAAACATAATTTGTACCTTTTAAGCAGCCATCACCTTCCTTTTTCTTTTTCCTGTTTAGCCTCCGGTAACTACCGTTTTAGATAATACTTCAGAGGATGAATGAGGATGATATGTATGAGTGTAAATGAAGTACAGTCTTGTACATTCTCAGTTCGACCATTCCTGAGATGTGTGGTTAATTGAAACCCAACCACCAAAGAACACCGGTATCCACGATCTAGTATTCAAATCCATGTAAAAATAACTGGCTTTACTAGGACTTGAACGCTGTAACTCTCGACTTCCAAATCAGCTGATTTGGGAAGACGCGTTAACCAGTAGACCAACCCGGTGGGTTAAAGCCATCACCTTCCTAGACCGCCTGAACACCCCCAATTTTCTGTAGGCCTTCT
This sequence comes from Lycorma delicatula, assembly GCF_047948215.1. Classification (NCBI taxonomy): domain Eukaryota; kingdom Metazoa; phylum Arthropoda; class Insecta; order Hemiptera; family Fulgoridae; genus Lycorma; species Lycorma delicatula. The sequence goes on along the minus strand of NC_134460.1, from coordinate 55,024,461 downwards.
ACCGTCCTCCCTGAAGGCCTCCAGCATCCACAAGGAGGGGTGTTATCACCCACTTCGAACAAAGTGAGAACGAATGCTGTACATGCATTTTGGTAAGGCAACCTGTACTCCCTTTCATTTCTCTTCTGTGCATTACAGATCATAGGTAGTTAGTTAAAGGAGGTAAAATTTACTGTCATTTTGGTGCAATACCAAACATACAAAACTGGTATGGTTCGAGCTATAACTAGATAAACATTTTCACAACTCATAACACTGCTAAGTAACATAAATAGTTCTATCAATGACTTCACAGACAGCGTTGGAAGAGGCAAAAGCTTACATAATACAGGCAGGTGCTCTATAACACACAGTGGAAATGCTATACCAGACTTTGGAGACTTGTAATACATTAAAAAAAAAATTATCTCAGCCAGTGTTAAAATGTAGTGTTCTATTTTTATATTGCATACACAACAATACTGCAGTACAACCGTTAAAAAGAAAACATTATTAATGAAATGTTAACATTAAGTTAGCAATATTTTTTTCCTTAATTCAAAGGAAAGTTTTTGCCAATATAGTAAAACATCCAACTGACATAGCAGTTAGCATACTATGTAGATTCTAGATCAACTGATCCTTAGCTTACTCACAGCAAGGATCTTCTGCAATCTTTCATTTCTTATTTCAGTGCTTCAAGTTATTTATTAAAATACACATAAAGCATACCTGAGGTCATAATACTAAAATAAAAATTAATAAAACGTGAACAATGTATTCATAATCTTCATTCATGTTATATCCATTGGAAGCTGTTATAAATAGGTTTACACTGACATTCTTCAGTCCATTTTGTTGCTACCTTATTTAATTGCTTCTTTTGACTTCAAATTCTTTTTTTTCTCTACCACACTCAATTTCAGTTCACTTGTATTTATAGTTGAATTAAGATAAAATAATCTGTTTTTAACAATGTTTCAAATTGTTTTGTGTATCTCAGTGCCTGATATGTATATATCAAATATCTTCGTTTGATTATGAATGTAGTTTTATATTCATCCAAATCAATATACAACATAAAATTCTAACTTTGCAAAAAAGCGGTACTTATGGACATAGCGAGTACAAAGAAATATTTCATGAGTTAAAGGTTTGGATTTGTAAATAGATTCCTTCTTGGAAAATAGAATAAATATAAAGGAAAATAATTAAAAAACCTTATTTTTCCCCATAACATTTTGGAGTATTTGTTACAATAAAAAATAAAACTTTTTCCAATAGGGGAAGTCCAATTTTTGCAATTAAATTGTAAATTAAATTATTTTTCATCAAAACTTTTTAGGGTGCAGTATTAATGGCCCAAAAAGAATCAAAAGAAAAATTAAGAAAATTACTTCTCACATATGTTCAAACCTTACTCTTCACCAAATTATCTGATTTTAATAATTATTTTCTATTTTGTGGATTTTTCAGATAACTTACAGGAAACATTTCTTGAAAAAGAAATTAAATTATAGATGTTTTGAAGAAATTAAAACTTTTTCTGGCTAATATAGTTTGTATAACTAAACTAAAGGGAACTATAGTAATTGATTTAAAATCACCTTTTTTTAAATTGTGCTTTAAGGGGGAACATTTACAAAAAAAAAAAAAAAAACATTTTTCACCAAAATAAAAATGCTAATTAGAATTACCGAACGTCACAACAACTCTCTCTTTTTCTGTTTAGCCCCCAGAACCACCGTAAGATATTACTTCAGAGGATGACGTGTATGAATGTAAGTCTTGTCAACAAATAACACCGACATCCACGATCTAGTATTCAAATCTGTATAAAAGTAACTTACCAACGTAAGTATTTACTTATTTACGAATAAAAGTAACCTTAGTACTACTCTCGACTTCGACATCAGGTGATTGCGATGACGAGTTAACCACTAGACCAGCCCGGTGGGGTTGTCACAAACTAAAAACAATGATAAACGCTCACAATGTTATCGGTTGATCTACGTAGTATGTAAATACAGTATTGTAAAAATCTAAATAAATAAAATAACGCATTTATTTTCACTCGAAACGAACTATGATTTCATGGCCAACTGAAAACAATAACAAACGAACGACATTTACATAAAATAAAAACATAAACGGCCGTTAAGATCAAAATAATAATTATTTTTGTTTACCATCCGAATTTTAAATGTGATATCACGTGCAACTTTAAACTATAACAACCGTAACCTCCATCAGACGGACTGCCATGACAACCAAACAGGTGATCAGTACAAACGTCATTTTGACTGACGTAATGTCACCAAATCGTCTTTCTCGCATAAAATGAGATTGACAAGAAAATCGTCAGTTGGTCTTTTAGTATAAAACTGAACCTGACGAAAAATCGTCAAGTGGTCTTCGATGGGTAAATAACTCCGTACTGCATAAACCAGTTTTCTTCAGTTGGTAAAAAGATTCCTCAGAAGGATTATTATGTTGTATCTTTGAAAAAATTGGAAAATGGATTTTAGCCAAAATCCCCCAAAATTTGGTAAAAGTTTTATTGAAGCATTTTATCAAAAATGTTTTTTACTCTAGCTGAAACACTTTTTATCAGGATTACAATTGCCCAATTTTTTTTTAATATTCTACCCCACCCCAAAAAAATTACTTGAAACTTTTTTTGACTACTTCTTGCTTTGGAAAAAGTTAATGGGAAATTTTTACTTAAATATTTTCTACATCACAGGCCTTAATGACTAAAAAAAAATTTCCCCATTCCACTCATAGTCTGTGGCAATGAAAAATCGTTTTCTGATTTTTTAAAAGTTTAAAAGCTCAGCTTGTAATACTCATTGTGTTTAAAATGTGAAAGTATTGATATTTTATTATCCTCAAATGTCTAGCATATTTACAAAAAAAGTTGGCAAAAAATTGTCACCCCCTCCTAAAAAAAAATCATTTGAATTTATGGCCTAATATGTTTACTTTTTTAATATTTATAAACAATTTGTTTTAAATTTAGTATTGCAATTTGGGACTTTGGATTTAAATTTAAAATCCATCCCATAAAAAACTTCTCTACTTGTAATGTGATATATTGTTCTCTTGGAAAATTGTGATAAAACAATATATTTACCTTAAAAATAAAAAGTTTTAGGAAAGTACATTACCGCTAAATTAAAATTTTATCAAGTAAAATAGAAAAAAAAAATTTGTGACCTCAATAAATTTCTTCAAAACCCAATAAGCTGCTGTGTGTTGAATTATTGTCAACATTTCCTAATTATCTCAGTATCTTCAAGAATATTTTCACAAAAACTATCCGCTCCCCATTTTTCTTCTTTAATTACATGTTGAATACACTTAATTTTTCTAAGCATTTGCATCTACTCTATAAACGCCTATCAATAAATATTTCACATCACTAAATGTTGTTATTACTCCCAATGTAGCCTTTGACTTGTGCCCATATCAACTCTATCTATTAAAAATGCAGTGGTATGTAGGAAGATACACCACGATACACATATTTTTGATTTTACAATTTCATCTACTTCATGAAGAATTATTTTTGTTTAACTGATTTTATTATTTTTAAAAGTTCTACTTTTAACATGTCTTTGATGTATATGATTTTCAGCTAATGGTACAGTGAATTATCTATGACTATAACAGATCCGACAGTAACAATTTCAACAGTTTTTTTAAACTATTGCATAAAATTGTCACCATTCATTACATTTTGATGCTCCTGAGCATCTTTGTGTTCTTTTTTTCTTTATCCACCGATAGTTCCTCCTGTAAATGCCATATATTAAACCAAGTTTCACCTAGAGAATAAAATGTCTTACCCTCTTCAAGAAATCAGTTATTTCTTTTAAATATTCCCTGTGAATGAAATGTCTTGTATTCAACTGATAAAGAATTATTTTTCCTGGACATGAAATGAAAAAATTCTGCTGTTCAGAATCGATAATCATAGCATTTAATATTTTGTTCAATTAGGAAGCTCATTAATGAAATTAAACAGATGAACTTTTTTCTGATTGTGGTTTTGGTAAAATCGTCTTAACTTTTCAATCATTTCTACATGCTTTCAAGTTTTTTAGGGCTAACATATTTACCCTCAATTTTAAGTTTCTTTATTAAGTAAAAACTGTTTTTTCATTAATACCTGTTGTGTTACTTTCTTTCTGAGCATTGTTTCTAACTGCAGTTTCAGGGTTATCTTGTTTTATGGTTATATAAGCTGGTGATTTTTTTTTTTTTGGAGCTACTTAAGGGTTTTCCCGGTTTATGTTTCACAACATAATCACTCACTGTTAAATCCTGATTGGCACAAAATCACAGACTACATATAAAATTTATGAAAATAACACTGAATAAAACTGTTATAAAAATGAACTACAAAACTGTATTCATACTATACAGAGTAACACCATAACATAGAATGAAATATTTTCTTCCACAACTGAATAATGGTGTGAAGCATTACAAATGATGTTATCATTATTAAACATCAATAACAAACAGTCAACAAAATTTTAATTGCTTATCATCAATCAGCATTCCACAGTGCCAGACAAGTGACAGCTTACACTACATTATTATACATAAAAAACAATAACTGCACTTGCATCTTGGTGTGACACAATGATTTAGCCAAACTATTGAAATATAACTCATACATGCTAATTCTTATTTATATCTGCTGTTTGATTTAGCATTAATTGTGTTGGTAATTGTTTTATAAGATGATGATACTTCATTAAAAAGATAGCAGTAATGCTTCTTAACAATGGAACTGCAAAAGTTTTGGGCCTAACCAGAAGTTTTTAAAATAAACGAAGTGCTGCATGATCTTTTCAAGTCATGCAATAGTTTGCCAGATTTATTATTTCTTACTATTAAGACTGTTATAATTAAATTACAAAAAACCTGATATTGAACATAATTGCATTCAGGAAATCAAAAATAGATTTGTTTAGATAAAAAAGTAATATACATTTCTTCATTACAAGGGCCTTAGTTAACCATTAGTAACAAATAGTCTTTCTATATCTCTCCTTTTCTTACTTTTAACAAAACAAGTTTTTCACGTTTTTTTTTTATGCCTACCAATATTTTAAATAAAACTCCAACTAGAATAAACTGTTTAAAAAAATAAAATTGGTTTGAAAAATATACAAATGGTAAAATATAATATATTTTAAGTCTTTAAATTTTGACATTTTTAATAAAGCTCCAAATAAGTTAGTAATAAATCATTTTTGATCTGATACTACCTTCCAAAAGTTAAAATTTAAAGAATTAAAAAACTATTTTTTTTTGCAAGTTTTTTAGCAATTTTTTTTTAAGTTTATTAAATTATAAATGTTTACTTTAAAAAAACTATGAACAAAGGCAATCAAGAACTGGATTCATTCTGCTTTAGCAGTGTGGAATTGGACTGCTTGCACTGATCATGGGGTGAAGACTCATCATATTAAATGACAAAGAATTAGAGAATGAGCACAAAAGGGCAGACACATTCTGGTTTATTTTCACGTAATATAACAATGCACAGCCATTGTTTGTGTATACAATAATGAAATGTATAAAATAATATTTTTATTTTTATGAACAATCTAATGTTTGGGTAACCGCTTTTCAATACAATAACTTAATTTAAAGACTGATTTTACACCACAATAACATTCGTTATAAGATACAATGAATTCTCTTAAAAGATTATTAACATTTCTCCAGCTATTCAAACAGTTTCACAATATTTTATATTTCTCCTAAGATTATTTGATTGATTTGAATGTTATTTTCTGTCATTATTAGCACTGCCACTCTAACATTTGTAGTTTATGCATTTCAGAGCCCTCGACTCTCAAAACTTCTTTTAGCACTGAGTCTTTGCAAGTTGGGATTGTCAAATAAATAGCAATGTTAAGCTACTCCCACTTCCTACCCCTAGTCTCATGGCCTCTTCTGTTTTGCCTCTCCAGCTCTAACCACTATACAATTTTTTGAAACTAACACTCAAAATCAAATAAAACAATTCAAATAATACTAAAATCAATTATTCAAATAGTTATTGTCACATAAACAACAAACTTCAATTGAATGTCAAGTGCTTATTACAACTGTAAAACATGTAGTACTTAAAAAGGCAGAAAGAAAAACCTTTTCTCCCACAGTTTTTGATCTTTATTTTACATATTAAACTACAATCCTAGGTCATATTGGTGTATACTTTTTATTGTTGGTTGGTTTTCATGTTTAAAAAAGGAACTGAAAACATCCTCCTCTGTAGTTATAAATGTTAGCTTTTCAAATGTTATATAAATGAACACACTATATGGCTTAAAATTTTTGAACAATAAATTTTGACGATGGAGAGGTTCCAAAACGTGTCAACAGGTGATAAAAGAATGAAGCTAAGCAATACTAAACATAGAAACTATAGTGATCTTAGCAGAAAAGATAATATTATCTCAAAAACAACAATTTTGTCTTAAAATTAACAACTGCCTTTTACAAATTTTCATATATAATTTTAATTTTGAGTAATTTAAAAATGAGTCTGTTATGAATTTTAATAATTTTAAAGTGTTATCACAAGTGGGAAAAATAAGCTCTATAGTTTTGAGAAATAACCCTCATGTTAACGTAGTGTAAGTTATTTTATTAAGAATCTATTTAAAAAGCAGGAAATAGATTGTTTACATGTCTAAAGAAAAATGTGGAGGAAAAACATACTTTTTACATAACAATTACAGGGTCCAGCAGAATGATCTCAAGGTTTTGACAATTATACTGTTATTAGTGAATTGGTAGAGGTCTTCATAAGGTCAACAAATTTATGATTAAATGAAAAATCATGATTTTATGATTGAAATATTTCAAAAAATAATGATCCTGTCTTAATAATTTAGTTTATTATATAGACATTTTATCTTAAAATGTACAACTTCTTAGCAGGAATAAAATAATGCTGAGAATAAGAAATTTTACAACACTGTCATACAATTCTAAAAAAATATATTTATTGGATGATAATGCAGTAAAGGGTGTCTGAAAACCCGCAGGAAGTTAATGCAATAAAACTGTCTCCACATCATTTGGCAGCAAAGAATGCATGCCCTTGCAATAGGCATTTCAAACTGGTGTGTAAGAACAATTCTAAATGAACATCTTTAATTCTACCCACAAAGAATGTTACTTGTGTAGATAATTAAACATGAATAACTGGGCATCTGGCAAAGTATGATATTAGATAATTTTTGAAATTGTGGAAAATGATGCAAATATTCTTTTAAATGATAAAGCAAAATTTTAAACCTCATGAAATGCAAATAAATATAATTTTTTATATTTGTCTTGAAACAGTGCTTTGGGAATTTCATCAAGATTCACGTCTTAGTAGACATGCTACTTTGTGGTGCGTAATTTCAAACATCAGAATCATAAGCACATTCTTTAAATAATATAATATATAAATTATATAGTGACAATAACTTCTAATCAGAATGTGTGTGATTTTTGTTACCAAATGATAATGTATTTAGAAATCGGTAAATCTAGTTAAAATAATTTACTACCTCTGTTCATACGGCAATAGCTTCTAGGGATATTCTATGGGAACTCTTTTCCAGGCAAGCGATTTCACATTATACAGTTATTTCATGGCCTGTAAGATTGCCTGACCTCATGATCTGAATTTTTTTTGGGACTACTACAATGATAGTCTTTACTAGTCAAATACATTCAATTGCTGAACTGTAAATTTTTTTCCAGTGAGAAATCACAGCAAATGATTCAATAAGCAATGAGAAGCTTCAACAAGCAGCTGAATGTGCAAGAAAAGAAAAGAAGTATGCCAATTTAATTTTCAATTCAAATTAAAAAATTTATAACCAAATTAAAGAAAGATATATATATTGTTTAAAATAGCATACTGAAAATTTTAAAAAGAAAACTTATTTATTTCTTCCATATACTCTAAAACATTCAATCACTGCTGGATTCTGCATAAGCATTTCAATAAAAAAAGTTATATTTTAGTACTTCTAACAAATCAAAAATCTAATATCAATAAAGTTTTAATAGCAAGCAAATAAGAACCATAATGATAGATAACAAAAATAATTATTTATTATTATCAGAGGAAATTACTAATATCAGGAAAGGCATAAAAACTAAGTCCTTTCTGAGTTGTTCTTTAAATATAAACAATGTGTTGCTATATTTAAAGACTTCTTAATAAAACAATACAAAACAGAACATGCTACAATTTTGTGTAAATCAAACCAAAAGACCTCTTTGTAACAAAATTATAATAGCTTAAACTCAGGTGCCATCTATTGTAGCCAAATGGTACTAGATATTAACTCTCATAAAATATTTACCCTTTGAAAATCATCAATAAATGGTGACTTTTTATACATTTATATTTGTTGAACAGCTTCTATACAATACACTAAATTTTAATCAAGAAAATAAATACATTTTTGTTACAAAACATTATATGTCAGTATTGTAACACCATTTATAAAGAACAGCACATATTTTACGCATTATATTAAAATACATTGTACAACGGTAAATCAAATATAAATGGGATTTTTGTTGCTGAGCGTCTACGGTTAGTAGAACTGGCCCCGCGTTTCTAGTATGCTTGGGTGTTTGGAAGTCGAGAGTTCCAGCGTTCAAGTCCTAGTAAAACCAGTTATTTTTACACAGATTTAAATACTAGATCGTGGATACCGGTGTTTCTTTGGTGATTGGGTTTCAATTAACCACACATCTCAGGAATGGTCTAACTGAAAATGTACAAGACTACTCTTCATTTACACTCATACATATCATCCTCATTCATCCTCTGAAGAATTATCTAAATGGTAGTTACCGGAGGCTAAACAGGAAAAAACAAAAAATTATGGTTGGGTGGAGTCATTGGGAGTGGGGAAAGCCGGCCATTCCACACTCCCAACCGATTAGTCAGTAACGTTCACGATGTCGGAGCAACAGGTGCAATCCTTCTTTGCGCAACGTATAAATATAAGACATCGTGCTCGTGAAAGAGTTCAAGTGACGGAAATTTTCCGGAGATTGACTGCACAGTTTGGGAACCAAACATTGTCAACGACTCGTGAGTTTGGCTGGCATAAAGAGTTCAAGGAAGGACGAGTGGAAAATCAGGAACACGATCGTCGTCCTCGGACCAGCATTACCAACGAAAACATTTATGCGGTTCGAGACATTCTTGTAGACGATCGACGGGTGAGAGTATATGAAGTTGCAGGAGAGGTCGAAATAAGTTATGGGAGCTGTCAAACGATAATCACAAACGACCTATAGTTCCGTAAAGTGTGTGCCAGATGGGTCCCTCGTCTTTTGACCGCAAATCAGAAGTTGAGACGTTTGGAGGTCTGTCAGAGGCTTACAGCAAAGTTTGCGAAAGAAGGTGATGCATTTTTGACTCCGGTCGTCATCTGCGACGAAACGTGGCTCCACCACTACACGGCCCAGTCGAAACAAGCCAGAATGGAGTGGCGAGGCAGCCCCCAGTGAAAACCAAGACTCAACTGTTAGCTGGCAAGGTTCTTTCAACCATTTTGTTCGACCGTCGAGGCATTTTGCTCATTTTGTTTTTGCATGAGCGATGCACAATGAATGCCGTTTACTACTGCGAGCTGTTGAACGAAGCAAGGGCTGTATATCGCCGCAAAAGACGGGAACAACCGATTCGAGAGGCCATCCTCCTCCACGACAACGCCAGGGCCCATACTGCAGCTTTAACGGTCTCAAAATTAGAAGAAATGCACTGGATTCAATTTGATCATCCTCCCAACAACTCGGACCTACCGACCTGCGATTTTCATTTGTTTGGGCCGCTTAAAGAAGTTCTTGGAGGGCAACGATTTTAAGATGACAAGGGTGTGGAGGGATTCGTGCGCAATTGGCTCCTAATACAACCTGCGTCAGGTTGTCATCATAGCCATTATTCATTGCAGCATCGTAGAATGAAGCTTCATTCTATCACTGTATTTCTAAAACAGTAAACTTTGTATAAAAATAAATTATATTTGCCTTTTATTTTTCAATAAATAAATTTAAAAAAATAATAAAATCCAGTTTATATTTGATTTACCCTTGTATAAAGTTTGACTTAATATCTATAAAATGAAATACATGATTAAGTTAATGTGCATTTTAGCTCAAAAAGCACATCAAAATATTAATAGGTAAGTTATGCTACATTTAACCAAAGATGATTACATAATTTATATTATCACAAATGTAAAAATTATTTTTTCTTCATGAAAATAACTATTGATGATAAAAAACAAATTAATGAATTAATCTGCTTGTTCCTATAGGGATCAAGTTAATGAATTTTTCAGTAAATTTATTCATTTCTTGGTTCTTATAAAAGCATATTAATCAGAGAAATGACAAGAATTCATGCCTTTCAAGCCTAAAGTCAGCTTATTTTATTTTTGGCTGATGCGAAGATATCAATTAAATAATTAACATTAATTAAATAACAATAATTGGAGAAAACTGTACACACTAGTATCACAGCAATGTTTGGTCTTCAAACTGGCAACATGATTTGTACTAAAATCAACAAAAACATAATTACAAAGAAGAAAAATAAAGCCAGCTGTATGCTTTCACAATACCAAATTCATTCAGAAAGTTCTTGGCCTACAACAGAGATGTGCAAGTACGACCAAATTACTACCCCATCTGCCAAACATGAACCTTTAATAGCATGCTGTGAAATTTCATGTGTGCGTGTAATCGGGTAAAGCAAACAAGTTTTGACATTTTCTGAAAAATATATAAAATTGAAGTTTGAATTTTAAAAGGTTTAACCCCCATCAGACATAGAAAAAGAGTTAGGTTCCACTTTAAAATGTTTTTCCCCTTCATTTTTGATGGTAAAATAGTGGGCTGCTGAATTTAAACATGGTTCTACATCCATTCAGGATGAATGTTCACAACACACAAAAACAGCTACAACTGATGAAATCATCACAAAAATCGACAATGCTGCGTTAAATGATTGTCAGTTGAAGGTCCACAAAATTGCTGACATCGCAAAATCTTGATAGATCATGTCCACTACTTTTTACACAATGTTTTAGGTATGAAAAATGGAAACCTTTTTCATACCTAAGATGGAAAACTTTAGACTTGACACTTTTCAAGGGTGTTTAGACTTATTTAAATGCTACTCTGCAGAGTTTCTTTGACTTCCATACAACAGCAGATGAAACATGGATTTGTCATCATTACGTGTCAGAGACCTAACACTGAGTAGGAGAAGGTGAATGTGTGCCAAAGAAAGCAAAAATGGTTCAATCTACAGTTAAAGATATTGTTGAAGAGTTTTTGTAAGATGATGCTTATAGACAACCTGGCAAAAGCCACAAAAATCACTTGGGAGTATAATACTTTACTGAACCAATTGAAGGGTGCTATTTAGAATAAATGTTTACATCTGGCCAAAAGAAAGTGCTCTTCCACTACAATAATGTGCTTGCATACATATCTCAGGTTGTTGCTGTAGAGTTCATGGTGTACACTTCAGACAGAGAGAGGGTAATTGTCATATTTGGATCCTAGCTATCACTTCCTCTTCCCAAATCTAAGAAATGGCTCTACACAAGAAGATTCTGTTCAAAAAATGAAATCAAAACTGAGACAATCACTAATTTTGTTGAGTTGGACAAATTGCATTATACTGATACTATCATATACTATCATGATCGGTGATGGTCATGATCGGTGATGCTCATCATCGGTGATGGTCATCATCAGTCATAGTCATCATCGGTCATAGTCATAGTCATCATCGGTGACAGTCATCATTGGTGACAGACATCATCGGTGACAGTCATCATCGGTCATAATCATCATCGGTCATAGTCATCATCAGTGATAGTCTTCATCAGTCATAGTCATAGTCATCATCGGTCATAGTCATCATCCAGTCACTTACCTTCACCTGTCTGGTCACCAACCAAACAAGTGAAGTTTATGGACTGAAATTTGACTACTTTTACAAATAAATTTTCAATAAAATAAATCATACATATGCTTAAGGACAAAATGACATACTTAAGATTATTTTCTTAATTAGTATAAACAATTTTTATTATATACAATCTTTAAATGTATTATGAACAACAAAGATAGTTTATAACCATACATTCAAACTCGAGTATTCCATTCAGCAATACATAAACGCTCACTCAACATTTGCAACTTCAAAAGATATTATATTTTGGAAAAACCTTAGCTTGGCTTCAAACAAAATTGTCACCTTAAAATGTACTGCAACTGGTTTAGGACAAGAAAATTGAAACATATTTATTCTAATTACAAAATAATCAGAATAACACTACTACTTAATACAAAAATGTATTATATTGATAATGAAAAATATTTGTAAAATGTATGTATAATTATGATAACTGATTAATTTTACAGAAAAATTAAAAATCTGAAACTATGTTAAAATAGAGTTTTTCCTTTATATTATAAAGGGGTACTTGTGTATTAACTGACAGGCATCTTTTTTTTTTTAATATATAACTATTATATACACATACAGCTATTTTTTTTATATTTTTTACGTGCAGGTGACACACAGGAGATGGACAGTTTTTAAATAAGCAATACTCTTGTTAATTTAAAAATAAAATTATGTGTATTGGCACGAAAATTAAACTCAATACATGTCATTTGGATGTAATTGTGGTCACCTATTTATGAGAAATAATTTCCTTAAGGTGACATCCATCAGTGTGAATGTAGTTCTCAAACCTTTTCATTTCTGGAGTAATGGTAGCAATTTCTTGAATTATGACATTCTTTAACTCGTCAAAATTGTGGAGTTTGTGGTTGTAGAACACTAATTTTGAGGTACCTCCACAGAAAGTAATCACAGACAGATAAGTCAGGAGATCTTGGAGGCTACAGAACATTGCCAAAACATGAGATGATGTGTTCAGGAAACATGTGTCGAAGGACTGCAATTGATCTATTTACAGTTGTAGTACCATCCTGATGGAACCAAACATCTTTTAAAGTGATTCTTGTTTGCGAGTGTATTGAGCTGAATTAACAGTGACATTGACATCAGTTTCCGCAAAAAAATATGATCCAATAATGACAAAAGAGAATAATACCAAAAATGGCATCTTGTGAGGAGCAGAACTAACCCCATCACCTTGCTCTCAGGACTACACAGTTCAAAACCCCTACGTCTCCTGTATGTCAGTCATTCTGTATATAGCTATTACGATTATTTTTTGTGCACGCTGTTATTGAAGTTACTTTATTTCTCGTTGTCATGTGCAAGTACCCATAAAGGTTTGGATTTTACTATTTCTGTATCATTATAGTTAGGTATAACTGTATCAATGTGCGTGTATATAATTATGTTGATTTAATTATGTGTACAGAACTTTGCATAAATTTTTTTAATTTTTGCCTGGTTATTTTATATACCGTTTAACAGTTTATATAAAATTGCCTCATTGTTGTCAGAATTTTAGCCAAATTTCATGTACCATACATGAAATAATGTGCTATTAATTTTTTATGAAAATATAATTTACTATTGTAGCCTTTGTGTTAAAAAAAACTGAAATGATAAATTAGGGTGAATTGTTCTAAACAAACTACTTTTGGGAGAAAGTTCTTGGAACAGAATAAAAAATCTTTTAAAAAATAAAACTATAAAAAAAAATAAAAAATTGCTCTATTTTCCTATGTACTTACAAATGGGATTTTCATCTATTTTCAGTTGTTCAAGGTGAATATTTGCCCATTTTTGTCTGGCAAGTTCTGGCCAAATTTTATTAATAACTTATATGGTTTTTTGAAACCACTACAATAATGGTTTTGATACAAATAGTGTTAATTGATACTATATTATTATTTATAATATTATTCTTGTTGTTTTTCTTTATTACAGAATTCAGACAAACATCGGAGTTTATGTAACATCGTTTTAACTTCTACATTTTTTACTTCAGCAAAATTGTCCATTTTATTTAAAAGAAATATCGTTTTGTAGTATCTTTATTGTTAAGTTTTTTTTACTTAAATTGATTGAATAAAGTTATATGAACTCTGTGTTTGTAATCATTGCATGTTTTGTAGTCTTACTTCACAAAATTGGTTGTATACATGGCAGGACTTAAAGTTCCAGACTGCAAATATGAATTATATTAAAAAAATTGAATATACTCTTCTAGCAAAACAAACAGAATTTAAAACCATTATTTACAACATACTCATCAAACAATGCTCTACAATCTACAATATAGTACCTGATTTCAGAAAGTAAATAAACAGAAGTCTTCATTGTGGTAGATCATTAATAAAGACCAATAAAAAACAAAATTCTAACTACTGACATGTAAATATATAGATCATTTACAAAAAATTTCCTTTATTTTTCCTGAAAAATGGTAAACATACATTGTACGTTAATACTTTGACAAGAATGTTGAAGGGTGTAATACCACCCCCCTCAAGTGAATTGTATAATCCTATCCTGTTTCCCCCCTATTAAAGGATTTAACAATTTTTGCTCAGAAAGAACCTATCAGTAATGACCCAAGACACGAGTGTAAGTAGCATCTATGCTATCTTGCATGTCGTACAGGAGCTGTACTTAGTTCAATAACTATAATGGTCGTAGATAATCTAACAAGAACAATTAATAACTTTTGCGTTTTTTTTTGTTTTTTTTTACAGAAATTTGGTAGTTTTAATGGTATCTTAAAATATTACAAAAGTTATAATTAACCCTCTTAATGGTAAAGTGGGTGTTCATCACATTGTAAGGTTGGGTTGGATGTGACCCACCATTTGTTTTCTTTAAATTTTTGAAAATAAGTTGAAATTCAGACTTGTGAAAACAATTTTATTTACCAAAGAATAATAAAAAACAAATTATTTTGTGTGATATAAGAATTAATAGTTTGTTTAAATAAATTAAAATTTTTATTTGAAAAAATAAATTTTTTACATCATTTATCTGTTTAACATTTTTTTATTAGAAACTTGATATTATAGCTACTTATGAACAATAATTTAATTAGGAACCATGTAATAATAATATAATGGTAGTACATTTTACCTAAATAAAACATTTTGGACACAAAATGATCTTGTGTTCCCCATATTAACAACTGTTGCATGTTTGACAAATAAATTTTCCTTCCTGTCCTTTGAAGGATCACAAAATTTGCACCTCCTCCTTTTTGGGCTTGGATTACCTGTTGGTATTGATGTAGATGTTTCTGACACTTCCTTACCAAAAATGGTACCACTAGTGAATCGCAGTTCTCTTGAAATGGGTTGATTGGATAGTCTTACATTTATCAGTGGTTCAGTTAGTCCAACAGCAAGATTTTTTATGCTGTTAGCAAGACTGGAGAAGTGCTCACAGCTAGAATTCCATCTAAAAATCACAAAAGCTGCTGTTGAAGATTCCGTAGAAGTATTGCTTGGGCCACCTTCTACTCTTCCTGTTTGTGGTTTTTTCTTTGCAAAGCATATGGCAATATATCATTTTGTTGTCGTGATACGTGAATTGGGGAGAACTCTATGGAGCTGCTAATGGCATCAAAGGTGTGATATCTTGAGTTTTGTTTTTTGGAAGCGTACCTGTAAATGTAATTTGATGTTCACAGAGAGCGTCAGTCAGTTCAAATGAAGAGAACCAGTTTGTGGTTGCATTCCGATTAACCCCTGAAATTGGTGAGGTTAGCTAGGTCATATTGGGCTAGAATCTGCAAATTTTACCAACATACGGAATACCATTCATGAAGTAAAATGTTCTTGAATTGTGAAGTGAAATTATTTTCAGACTGTACTTATTGGGTTTTGGTTTATGTATATGTTGAAATGTCATCTATCACAGAAGCATAGCAGAATGCTGTCTACCGTCGTATTCTGAGGGGCTGTAATGCTTTTCACAGTTTTCTATAAAGTACTGATTTGTAGTTCTGTTTTTTATTTCAATTTTGTTATTAGTATAATACTATTTTTTGTATCATATCTGTTATGAGCATATGAACAACAAAAATAATTGCAATTTATTAGTTATGCCATGGGCATTTCTTTTTGGCCCAGGCAAAAGAGTAGATACATTAAATAAAACATATTATCTAAAAAAGATACATTAAATAAAGATATTATTTAAATAAAGAGTAGACACATTAGATACTGTTCTTGAGAACCTCGAATGAAGAGGTTTTGTGATTCAGATACTTTTCCTAACTAAAAAAAATGATCATCTTCATTATGATCATGAAGAAGATGGCCATCACAATCAAACGCGTCTGCCACATCATCAGAGTTAAGTAAAACCTTAGTCTTAAGTCATTTTCAGTTAATCTAACATCCTGTTCTTCTTCATCCTCCAGCCTTCCTAAGTTCAGCTATAACCTCTTCAGGGGTACAAAATAATTTGTTATTGAGCATCATTCTGAGAAAAAATGCATATAAAAAAAATCTCCTGGTTAATTAACCACTTTTTTAAAATCATTATTTAGGTATAGGTAGTACAAAAATATAAAGGTGTTGGTAATGAGAAAAACAGGTTTACTGAAAGTTAATAAATAAAATGCATGGAACAAAAGGCTGAAAAAGGTGTGGCATAAAAGGCAAGGTCAGATCCGACCCGACACGTAACATGAGTGTGTAAACATGTAAGAGGAAGTACAATAACACACAGAAAGTTGTGGCCTTCCCTAAAACTGAGGTAGGGTTCCATGATCATTGGACCTTGTGAAAGTGGGGAGGGATGTATGAGGAAGACTACCACTTGGGTCGGATCTGACCTGTACCTTACCATTAGTGGGTTAACATATTTCTGAGCTTTGAACTTTTGAAAATCCATTTTAACAATTATTCATCATGCTCAGCAAGAAAGCCAGTGTTACTTAAATAAGTTTACTCTAATCACCACTATAAATATTTCTTAAAATATTAAAAATGCTATTAATGAATTTTTTAAATAAATAAGGTTGGAATAAAAAGATAATGTAATTAGTAACAGTAGTGTACAGCAAACAACTATATTTATTACATACTGAATGTAAACTATTACAAAATAACAAATCTTGGTTTTGTGTATTATTCAAAATATTCTTCAATAAGCTTAGTTGCATTATCTCTTCTGGTTAAATTTTTTACCTTCGCCTGAAATCTGTTACCTTTAGCAACTCCTTTACCTTCAAGTAAATCACATATCCTGGAAAAGATAAAAATTTGCTGTTAAGTTATTCATGCACCTTAATGTTATTCTGGGGATCAAGCTTGTTCATTTTACATACACCTTGTGTAAATAAAAAGAGTAGATATACCTCACGCATTATTTAAAACACCTTTCATATAAATTTCCTATTAAAATAAAGAATCAGTGATGCAAAATTATTTTAAGACTGTTAATACATATTAGTAGTCTCTTATTATTGAACTGTAATTGTTAACACCCTAACGATTATACAAAACCTGGAATGTGTTTGGTAGTAACATCCTGGATATAAAGTAATGGTAAATTAGAAATGGCTAAAGCCAATTTTAATAGTCTGTGTTGAAGCTGATGCTACAGCTCATAACACAGAAAATGCTAGTTTCAGTTTCACTGAAATTCTGAAGCATTCATTATCAACTAATGATCACAACAAAGGCTATTCAGAACAAGTATATATTCATAAAAAAAAAAATGTTAATCAAGTTTTTTCCCATTTATGGAAGTTATTTTCAGCACAGCTTGTGTTGGAAAATTATTGCTAGCGAAAAAGTTTGTTCTAATTTCTGCTCCAAAATAGGTAAAGTACAGTGAAATCTCTTTATTCGCAGTGTAATATTTTGCGATGTCTTTTTTACATTTATGGCTAAAATTTTCTGTATTCGCTTTGATTACATTATGTAGTGACATTTAAAAATAAACATATTCAAAGATTTAATGGCACAGGTAGAGTATGAACATGAAGAGGTACATGATATGATCCCTGGAAAACAGTTAATGTCAAAATGCTTACAGAAGGCATTAAACTATCCCATGATCTTATCCAGTTTTTTTATAGATCCATCTTTGAATAGAAGCTTAATCTTTAAGCGCAAAATTGAAGATTCCATGTAACAATATACAGAACTTCACATGGTTTTAAAAACAAGAACGAGAGAAGGAAAAATTACAAATTTTTGTAAATGCAATCCAAAATACTGTAGATTAGTTTTGTAAATTTCCTTTAAAGTAATTTTAGTTTTAGCGTACGTAGTACTGTTTTCTTGACTTTTTAAGGCAATTTGAACATGTAATACCGTTTTCTAATACAGTATTTGCTGTAGCTAGTTTTTAAATCAAACAGTTCGGTAAGTGCTTATGAGTAAATTAGGAAATGTATTTTGTTAAATATTTTTTAGGTAGTGTACTTATGTACTGTACTAAAACAGTGCTTATAATTAATGTTGCCATCTCTATTTCATCAATAACATTGCACTAAGTAAATACACATGATTTTTTTTTCATTTTACATAGAACCTAACCATACTTCCTTATATGAGTATTAGTTCCATTCTGCATTCGCAGAATTTTTATAGTCTCTAACCCTCATGAATAAGGAGATCTTACTGTAATATGATACAAAAATCCTTGGAACAAATTATGGTGCAAATTTAAACATTTGTAAGTGTGATAAACTAACGTTTAAATTTCCAATAAACAAATAAAATTTGTATTAAAAATCTGTAGTTTAATTCTGAAAATATTGATGTAAATTAAATTTATCGAACTACATACTAGAAGGCATTTTATTTTTATTTAAAACAAAACAGGTCAATACGTAGCAGAAAATATAACAATTCTAAACCAATCAAAATGATAAACAAATTCTTCAATAATAAATACTGCCAACTTTGTTCATAATCTAATAATTAATTTTACTACAAGAATAAATATTTTTATTAAAAATAAAGAAATAAAATCGGAAAAATATAATTACTGTAACTTTTGTAAAGAACTTTATTGAACAAAACTCTCATATCAAGAGACTTTTATATGTACACAGTATTTTGTTCAATCATACTGTAAGTTACATTAATTAATATTTTGTAAAAGGTGTTGCATAGGAAGGCTATTTGCTGAAGTGCTTAATGGTAAATTTTGGCCTCTTAATTCTACAAAAATTCAATACTTCACTATTTTTAGGAAAATCTATAACTTTGAGTTATGAATCATATTTCACATGTTTTGTAACATTCATTGATAAAAATTTTAAAAATAGTTATAAATACATACTTTAATAAATAAAAAAAAAACTTAGTAATATTAACCTCAATTTTCTGAGGTATTTGATTACATTCTTAGTATTGCATTTGCAATATTGGATTGAGCTTATTATTGCTGTTTTAGACAGTTTAAAATAATAATTACATTTATCAGTGAAATAGTGCCAATATCAACTTTAAAGACATACTTATCTTTAATTCTGCAAAGTACCTCTCATAATGGAATTCAACCTATATGCAATTTAAAAACAGTTCATAAAAAGTAAAGTTCAAATTTCTATATATAAAAAAGAAAAATTCTAATAAATCATCAGCCGATAATAAATGCTTAACCCTTTTGATGGAAGATTAGTGTAATGTTTTAAAAATTTTTTGTCAAGGTACAATTTATGATTTTTAATTCTCATCTCTAATTTCATTACTTAAAAGTTATATATATACATACATATTCACTTATGGTCTGTTTCTACAAATAGATTTATACATACATCTTGCACAGATGTCTTAGTCACATTTATATAGTGTCATTTATAAGTATAACGTGTATATGTTTTTTTTTACATTCATAAATACAGAAAAGTTTAATTTAGAATTATATTTATTTCTATCTCATAATAATCTTGTTCTTGGATTCATTTCTAAAGACATAACCTGTTGGTTTTAATAAATGGGTATGAGTGTGATTAAATCTGTTAATTTATGATAAAATAAAGTTTGAAATGATGTTTATAAAAGATAAATTTGTGGCAGAATCAAGCAAATCAGGTTGGTGGGATATTATTAAGACATCCCAGTTTAGTCAGTAAGGAACAGAGGGATGTACACAATGCAGCAAACAGGTTTAGGGTAAACGATTACCACAGAAAAGAAACAAAATTAAAATGGTTAAACAATTGATTCCTTACAGAATGACATAAATAATAATTAAAAATAACATTAAAATAAATTAAAGAAATTACAAAATAAAAATTTTACTATGCCACAATGGTAGTTTTGTTACCTTAACGAGTTAATTATGTTAAAAAGGACAAAAATTAAAATTCAATTCATTATTATTCTTTAATTACAAGTTAAAGCATAATTTTATTAATTTTTAAATAACAGAAAAAATATAGTGATGTTCTAAATAGCTAGCAGCATGGAGGACTGATAACTGCAATGGCAACATATTTTAGCCTGCTGCAGTGAAAGTATTAAGGTAAGGATATGTTATCAGTTCATAATCTCATTATCCTGTGAGTATATACAGGATATATTATATATATATATATATATATATATATATATATATATAGTATATACAGGATATATTATATATATATATATATATATATGTGTGGATATGAAACGCACTTTGTGAAAGTTAAAAACATATACAATGAATATTAAAAAAAAATTTAATATTTTTTAATTTTATTTTGCTTATATTTAATGCATATAAAGCATTAAAAATTTACTGACTGAGGGCCAAGATGTGATACAGCATCAGCTTTCCCATGAAGAATCATTTGACCAGGTCCTTTATCTTCTCCAACTGTCAAGAGTAGTAAAATATCCTGTAAATTAATATTTTTAATTAAATACACCTAATTATAAACAATATTTAAAATTAAAAACGTTAAAAGAAATTTAACAGTGACAAAATAAAAATGTTTTAATCCCTTGCTTTTAACTAGTAAAAATAATTCAAGAACAGAAATATTAATTTAAGATGAAGGATACAAAATGCATATCAAAATTGTAAACAGAATTGAATTTTTGTTTATTGGTGAAGTTTCCAAATTTCAACCATAAGATTAGATTCCATAAAAAGGACTTTATACTTCAGTAAAAAAATAATTCAGCATTAAAGTTTAAAAATTAATTTTAGACTTAGTAAAAAATTCAGCTATAGTTGTGCATTTGTATAATACATGAACTGATAATAATTAAATTAAATATTTAGGGTTTATGTTTTACTTAATTTTCAATAAAATAAATTGGAATCTCCATCTAACAAATTGCCTAGCAGATGAGTATAATATCAGGGCGCCCCTAGGTGGTAGGCAACTGCCATGGCGGCAGAACCACCTGAACTAGAGCAAAAAATAAACAACCCACAAAAATATATTTTGATTACTTGAATCTAGAAATATTATTCACTATTTATTAGTACAATAATATTATTATTGTACTAATTTTATTTATAGTTTTAAAAGTATATTTAGATTATATATGAAAACAGTAGATACTAGTTTTAGTTTGCAAGTTCAGTGTTGTTAGCTCATTAAAAATGTAAATTTTGTTTTTCAATAAAACAATTTTTCGTAAATCAGGCAAACCAGGTTGGTGGAATATTATTCCAGGTTGTTGAAGACATTCTAGTTTAGTTAATAAAAAGCAGAGGGATGTACAGAATGCAGGAAACAGGTTTAGGTTAAAAGATACCACACAAAAGAAAGGAAATTAAAATGGTTAAACAACTGATTTCTTACAGAATGACATAAATAATATGGCACAAATGCTAGGGCTGGCCCTGAAATATTAAAATTAACATTTTGCATTCACTGCATTTGTTTTTTCCCAAAATTTAGTATTTTTACATAGATCTCTATTCTTCAATAACATTTTATTAAGAAACTAATTAAAACTTAAAATTTCAGAGAAATGTTTAAAACATTTCTCCCTCAATACTGATATAAAATTAACTATTCTGCTGCTGTTACATTAGTCTGTCAGTAAACAGTGAAAGGTTTTTGGTACCATAATGTGAACATATTGTTTAATACAGATTTAAATTAAAACTTATTTTTATAATCCAATCATCACATTCAAATTTTACTTGGAATTAATTACATTTACGTTGCTAGTTTTTTATTATGTGCATTTTTTCTACAGTAAGCAATTTAAAATTTGTTGCTATTGATTTCTAATATTTGCATGTTTTTTACACTTGAAAATAATTTTTATTTTTCCTATTTGTTTAGCTTAATTACATTTTTATTATATTTATATGCCTGTAATGTTTGTAAATCCAATTTTTAAAATTTGTTTGTCTAAAAAATAATTTTTTAAATTTCCTAACAAGAATTTTTCCCCTTTTTCCTCTCTGTATTGTATTAGGGCTGTTTTTTTTCAACCTCCAATCTTGCATCTAAATACAGATAAAAACAGATAGGCAGGAAGCCAGGTCTGTGCATTGTGTCGGCCTCTGTGGCGTGAGTGGTAGCGTCTCACCCTTTCACCTGGAGGTCATGGGTTCAAATCCCGGTCAGGTATGGCATTTTTCACACACGCTACAAAACACTCATCTCATCCTCTGTGGAAAGAATTGCTTGACTGCGCACCCAGAGGTTAAAAAAAAACATGTCTGCACATTGTGTGATTGTGCCCCCCTTTATGACTGATGGTAGTGTACGGGAATGGTGTAGGGAATTTAAAGAAGGCGAACAGACATTGATGATGAAGGCGGGCAAGGACGCAAGTCTGTTGCTACTGAACACCTGGTTGAGGGTGTTGATGATTTTGTCTGCATCAAACAAAGTTTTACGATAAGTGAACTCTATGCAGAAATTTCAAGGTCTTCTCTGTACACAATTATGACTAAAGACCGACCAAGGATACTGGAAACTGTGTGGATGTTGGGTTCCAAAAATGTTGAGTGACCATCACAAAATGCAGTGAATGGTGTCAGCCTTAACGTTTCTCACGGGTTACAATAATGAGGAGGAAGAGTTTTAAAGTTTATCGTTACTGGCAATGAGACTTGGATACAGTATGAAAATCCAGAAACCAAACAACAGTCTAAGCAATTGATGCACACTTCTTCAAACAAGCCGAAAAATTTCAAACAGATGCTGAGCAACAGGAAAACAATGGCGGTGACTGTGGCTGTGACATCGGTCAATCCGTCGTCTCTCAGCATCTTTACAATTGCATAGTTCAAGTGTTCGAAGAATGTTACCGAACGATGAAGTTGTGCGAGCACAATTCTGTAATGTAATGCTTCAGAAGATAAATGATAACGAAGAGTTTGTTCACGAACTGTGAATGTCAGACGAAGCGCATTTCCACCTCAGTGGATTTGTTAACAAGCAAAATTTCAGATACTGGGCACAAGAAAATCCTACGCAGCTACACCAGCGTCCGTTGCACAGCCAGAAAGTGACCGTGTGGTGTGCTATGTCATCTTACGGTGCTATAGGCCCTTTTTTGAGGATGACAACGGTCTTGCGATTACAGTGACGTCGGCTTACGTAGCCATGCTTGAAACCTTTGTTGTGGAACAACAAAAGAGATTTCCACCGATTCTTAACACAGCCTGGTTTCAACAAGTCGGAGCAACATCACATACTGCACGAATATCGATGGCAGCTGTACGCCGATTGTTTGGACAACGTGTCATTTCACGAACGTGACATTAGATGGCCTCCCAGATCGCCTTACCTCTCAGTTTGCGATTACTTTTTGTGGGGGTCACCTTAAAAGCAAAGTGTTCCACAGTAGACCTGCTACAACGGAAGAACTGAAGGCAAGATCCGAGAAGCAATTGTGGAAATTCCAGTTGAGATGTTACGTCAAACCATGAACAATTTAACGAAGAGACTTCGTGAGTGTAAAAGAGCAGGTCACCTGCAAGATGTCATCTTTAAAAAATACAACTAAAATGTATGTATCCTAAAATGGCAACATATGTACAATTACATGAAATAAAATACATTTTCTAAAAAAAATTTTTCATTAACGTTATTTAATTTGTAAAATTTCCCGTTTCTTTGAATCACCTGTACTTAATGTCCGTTACTGTCGAATGTAATTACAAATGTGATAAATGAAAATCCAGAAAAAGTTTTCACTTCAAAGAACCAAACAGTTATTTTATTAGTTTTTGCGTATTCATCAACTCAAAATATCATTACATGAAAAATAACATAAAGGGGTACACATTCATGGTTTACTACGATGAGTTCAAATATTAAAAAAAGTTTTTTTTTTTAAATTTATCAACATCCAATATACTTCCATATTAAGAATGTACGCTTTGTAGAATGGTTTAAACAGTTCAGTCTTTTTCCACTGCAATATTTCATTGTTAGACTCGCTACAGAACATCTAACCTGCCTACAAAATCAAGACCGTTTTCTGTTTCTTCATTTACATCATAAGATTAAATTGTGCAGTTTTGATAATTAATCCCAAAGAAAATTCAAACCTTTTTTTATTGCTTTTCACAGAAACAATACTTCTAACTTAAATTAAATGTTATTTATTTACAGATTAATATCAATAAATTAAAAACTGATGTTGTAAATAGTGATATATTGTTAGTTTGCTGGCCTCCATGGCGCGAGTGGTAGCATCTCCCTAATCAGGGATGGCATTTTCACATGCTACAAAAATTGTCATTCATCTCATCCTCTGAAGTAATACCTAACAGTGATCTTGAGGTAAAAAAAAAACTACCGCTCACTCAGTTGTGTTAACAGATTTTTCACAAGAACCTTTCATACACTTCAGTAGACAGTGTCAAAATTATTATTTATATCAGATAGTATTCATAAGACTTTGGTGAACATTGAGGGATAGCTGAAGTGAGCACACTGGAAGATAATGGGAGAAAAAATTGTTGTTATGAAATCAGTTATGCCTATGTCAACACGTCTAAAACAGTGTGCAGTGATTGGGTCAGCTTTAAATTCTACATAATACATAGAAATGTTACACTTTACGAGACGTGTAGTGTTCAACAATCCATAGAACGGATGATTCTGCAACATAGTAACTTTCAGCTACACACAACATGTGTAACCACTGAGATTCTTGTGAAGTTGAATTTGTAACCTATTCCAAACTCACCAGATTTGGCATCATACGATTTTCACTTTCTTTTGCAATTAAAATCTTATATTAAGGGTATTCATTTCATCACAGGTTAACTGAAGGACGTAGTGAGACCATTGGTCAATGAAAGACTGCTTGCATTCTTCATTGATGGAGTGAGAAAACTGTGATGATTACTGTGTAGATACATGGAAAAAAAATAATAATAAAATAAAGTATTTATAGGAGATAAAATACTTTTATGCCATTTTTTTTTTAAAATTATCTCATCTCTTCATTTGCTAATTATTAATGACTATGCATTACATTTCACAACCCTGTAATATACAGATGGTTATTAATTATAAAAACACTCACCACAGTCACCATCACCATCACCACGGTCGCGGTCACGGTCCCAGTCACAGTCACCGTCATCGTCAGTCACCACAGTCACAGACACCACAGTCACCGTCACTACAATCACAGTCACCAGTAACCATCACAGACACCACAGTCACAGTCACCAATTTCACAATCACCACAGTCAGTCACAGTTGACACAGTCACCAGTCAGTCACAGTCACGGTCACCACAGTCACAGTCATGGTCACCACAGTCACAGTCACAGTCGCTACAGACACAGACACAGTCACAGTCCCAGTCACCATCATCACAGTCACAGTCACCAGTCACAGTCACAGTTACACTCACCACAGTCCCAGTTATAGTCACAGTCATCACAGTCACAGTAACAGTCACTGTCACCACAGTCACAGTCACTGTCACCACAGTCATCACAGTCACAGTAACAGTCACCGTCACAGTCACCAGTAACCGTCCCAGTGACCACAGTCACAATCATCACAGTCACCGTCACCACAGTCAGTCACAGTCACAGTTACAGTCATCACAATCACAGTCACCACAGTTACAGTTACAGTCACAGTCACCACAGTCACAGTCAGTCACACAGAACCAGTTTCCTCAAAATTAGATATCCATGTTTTATTTGCATGTGCTGATGGAACACGGCCGTGCGATCCCAGATTAAAATGATGGCGGAATTCTCTACACACTCCCTCCACACTGTCATTGTTTTTGTAAAACACTTTGATAGCAAATGCACGTTGCACACCACTAAGGATCCATGCCAACTAAATGGCAGATTAGGTTAGAGAGGCTGGCGCCACTTATCAAGTGGTACCAATCGCCCACAGCTACTAACACAACTTTCAAAATTTCCCGTTTCTTTGAATCACCCTGTATTAAATTTTATTGTATCATATTTATAGGAATCCCTATATAAATAAGTTTCATCTTTATGTTTCTGCAGGTATCATTCATGAAAAGCCAAACAATTCTAATGAAACCTGCAATGCAAATTTATATTGAATTTGAATCCATAGCTTGCTTAAACAACATATTGAAGAGCTCTTGAAGAAAAATAATTTTATGACATTTTATCACGAGTTACCAAAAAAAAAAAAGAAAAAATTAAAAGGAGAAAAATAAGAACTTCTACTAGATAATACAGATTGTCTGTTATAGATTTCAACTGATGATAAATATGTAAAATATGATTCTGAGGTAAACTTTATTAATCATGGTAGATAACTATTCTTGTTTCTGAGGCAGCAGTGCAGAAGCGTAGAAATAAAACAAAAGTCTTGATTGGTTTCAATGGGTAAGAGATTTTAAGCTAATAGTAATTGAGATTGCTTAAAATGACAGTTCAATATTTTTTACTTTTATTCAATAAAAACTGTTTCTAATTATTATTTATCTTTAAATAAGCACTTTTTTTTTTTAAATAGTTTATCTCAGTATCAGCAAATGATGGAATTTTCAACAATCAAATCTAGTTTTTAGATTTTAAGAACCATTTTTTTTGTAAACAATTTTTCAGTTTCTTGTTTGTCCAATTTATTTAAATTAATGTAAAAATAAAGCTCTTTCTTTATATTTAACAAAAAAATTTATTAAATACTAGCTAAAAATGAAGATAGTTACTTACTTCATCACCAACTTCTTTAATAAATATATTCATGAAATCTGAATCGGCATCTTGCCTAAAAACAAATTGAGGGTATTAAAAAAAGTTTCATACCATGATATTAAAAAAAATCTGGCATCTATTAAATTAAATAGCACATCAACATCATTTTTTTTTACCATTAAGATTGTACAAATGTAATTAGATGGTATAAGTATAAAATAAAAATTTTCTTTCACAATTATAAACATACATAAGAGACATTATTTATACATATTTTGTAACTACCAACATTTTTCCTAAATTCGCAATTATTGTTTTTATATTACGGTTTATCTTCCTTAACAATTTTACCCTCTATCCTTTATAACCAAATTACCTAATCCTGGATAGCCTTAGTGTAACACCAGCCAACCTTATCCTATACAAGATTCTATCTCATTCACAGAATATTAAATTTGTTTAATAAAACAAATTTCTCTCTTCCCAATTTTTTTTTGTCTTCAATTTTTTTTTTTAGGGTGAAAAACGGTTGAACGTTATCATCGCCCGGATTTTTATTTAATTTTTTATTTTTAGGAAAAAATAAATAAATAAAAGTAATTAAAGCTGTTAGATAAAATTAAAACTTAAAACTACTATCACAGGAAACAAAATCCGGAATGGGTGTAAAAGGCCCATTCTCGGATAAAAACATGTAACTTAAAACTACGTTAAAAACTAACATATTAAAAATAAATAAAACTTAAAACTAAAAAATGAGATAAAACTTAAAACTATTATTTTTAAAGTCTTACAACTAATATCACAGACGAATTTGTAAAACATAAAAAAATAAAAAATAAAAAAAATATGTATATATATAAAATTTGACAAATTCCGATAGGGAGTGTAAAAGGCTCGCTACTCGGATAATAAAAACAATACATAGGACAAAGAAATTAAATTTTTATGTCATGTTAAATTTTTTGAATTAACCCTATACTACCCAAAAACAGAAACATCCGGTTTAAAACCTCTTTATCATTACACAAGATTCCACGGATGTTTCTTGGTAGTTTAAATTTACGATGCAATGCCGCATAACAGATGCAGTCCACGAGTATGTGGCGCACAGTCACGCGGCAGTTGCATCGTGCGCATAGAGGTGCTTGTCCTCTTGTCAACAGGTACCCGTGTGTGACCCTCGTGTGTCCTATCCGCAATCGACAGAGAACTACTTCCTCACGCCGGGGTTTTCTGTATGAGGAGTCCCATGGTAACACATAATCATTAATCTGACGGAGTTTATTATCAACGGTAGCCGTCCAGTCAACTTGCCACCTTGCTCTTAGTGATTGTTTTACATAGTTAATAAAATCAGAAGTAGCAACTCGGGTGGTGAAAGGAGGCTGGTTACATGCTTCTTTGGCAGCGGAATCTGCATGTTCATTACCTGGAATCCCTACGTGGCTAGGGACCCAGCAAAAACTTACTTTTGTGTTGTGATTATTCAACTCTGCGATTGCGTTGTAAATTTCAATGACGATAGGATGTTTGGAATAAAAGTTTTTTAAGGCTTGGAGAGCACTACACGAGTCACTGCAAATAAGAATTTTTCTATATTTAGGGTTAATGATGTTTAGAGCCTTATTTATAGCGTATAGTTCAGCGGTAAACACATTCGTAATACCGGGTAGACCAAACATATAAGTTCTTTCATTGACAACAAATGCACAGCCAACTGTATCGTTTTGTTTCGATCCATCAGTGTATACAACCGCGTCTGGTTTCATCTTGGAGAGAACACACTGAAACATTTGCTGGAAGAGAATAGGTAGTGTTGATTGTTTATTGTATGTCGTAAGGTCAAAAGTAAAATTTATATTCCCCACGGAGGATATGAGCAAGGATACGTAGGAAAGAATGACGGTGTGTCAACATTTATATGCTGCAGCAGACACCAGATACGGACACCTTCAGGTGCAGTATGACATGGATGGTCCTCATACTTTCCTAAATTAGGATTTCTAAAGACTGAGTCAAGAGCCGGGTGATTTGGCTGTCCTCTGAGACGAGCAAAATAAGATAATAAAAGCTGATCTCGTCTATCCCAAAGTGATGGTTCACCACAGTCTACAAGTAAGCTTGCGACAGGACTTGATCTAAACGCGCCTGTGGCAAGCCGAAGGAAAGCATGATGTACACTATCCAGCATTTTAAGCACGGTTTGACGAGCTGAAGAGTAGGCCACACAACCATAATCTAAACGGGAGCGAACAAAGGAATAGTAAAAACGTATCATACATGACCTATCGGCTCCCCAGTTGGTGTTAGTAAGGACTCGCATCAAATCTAAAAGTTTGGAACATTTTTTTTTCAATTCTTTTAAATGTTTGACCCAAGTAAGACGGCTATCAAAAAATAAACCTAAAAACTTGATGTAAGTAGAGATAGTAATAATCTCTCCATTCAGAAAAACTTGCGGAATAGAAGGGTTTCGTAGCCGAGAAAAAACTACACATTTTGTTTTTTCAGCTGACAATGTGAAACCAGTAATCCTGGACCAAGCTTCAATGTGAGATATAGTGTTCTGCAGTAGTCTCTCTGCTGTGGGTGTTGAACAGCTTGCAATGTAAATAGCAAAATCGTCAGCAAATAGAGAACATGAGACAGGAGCCTGCACACATTTGGTAATACTGTTTATGGCTACAGAAAATAAGGTGGGACTTAATACACTACCTTGAGACACTCCATTCTCCAAGATGACACTATCTGAGAGCGAATCATCCACACGAACACGAGCCGTTCGGTGATTTAAGAATCCCCGGATAAAAGCAAGCATATTACCCTTAATTCCCCATTCTTTGAGAGTGTTAAGAATACCACGTCGCCAGGCTGTGTCATACGCCTATTTTATATCAAAAAAGATAGCGACGAGGTGTTGGCAATTGAGGAAAGCGTTTTGTATGGCTGTTTCTAGTGACACTAAATAGTCAATGGAAGATCGTCCTTGTCGAAAACCACACTGTTTTGGAGATAGAAAGCCATGTTTCTCCAAGTACCATGTAAGCCTGCGGTTTACCATTCTCTCCATTATTTTACACAAAACACTTGTTAATGAAATAGGGCGGTAACTTGAGGGGTTGGTTTGGTCTTTACCAGGTTTTAGTACTGGTATAATAAATGCTTCTGACCAGCCGGGTGGGAAGACTTGTTCAGAGAATAAACCGTTGAAAATATTCAAAAGTTGTTGTAGTGCCGAATTAGGAAGGTGTGAAAGCACCTTCACTTCTATTAGAGTTACCGATACAATTACACCTATTTCATCTTAGATCATTTAAAAACTACATCAAAAGAAATATATAGAAGAAAAAGGAGAATTCCAAAAGAAAAAGTTCACAGATAAAGTGAGAATTAAAAATAAAAACAAAAACCACTGCAATTTGAAGTAAAGAGGAATATCATCAACAAAAAGAAA
The DNA here is from genome assembly GCF_047948215.1 of Lycorma delicatula. NCBI lineage: Eukaryota > Metazoa > Arthropoda > Insecta > Hemiptera > Fulgoridae > Lycorma > Lycorma delicatula. The sequence continues at coordinate 54,993,904 of NC_134460.1, read as the reverse complement.
TCTTAATCAAAATTAAATAAACTCAAGACAAAAAAGAATCATTAAAGATAACAAAGAAATAGAATAAGGAATAACAATAAAAGGTATTTATAAAAAAGGTAGATAACTTAAAAAAATAATAAGAGTAAACATGGTTGAACCATAACCATAATGGTGGGGTGTGATTAAGTGAGGTGGGGAGGTGGGCCCCATCTCAATTTTTTGTTAGTTTTGAAGATATTAAGATGAAGGATAAAACGAATTGCTTCGATTATTATTAACTGATAACGGGTTAATAATTACGAACGACAAATTGCCACATATCGGCCAATTTCATAAAGTCTGAATAAAAATTTACAATATGAAAGATCTATAAACTATATATAATATACATTATAAGAAGAAAGAAGAAAGGAAATGTTACCCATCTATTTCGGACAAAGATTGATTCATCTCGTTTTTATAAATTATGAATACGATGTAAAAAGATATTCATGCTACCTATTAAGAGGCCGGGACTATGTTACGAAGAAAATCATGGTTGGCCTATCACTTTTTTTATATAAATATTTATAAACTATCATTTAAAGTGTATTAAAATAAAAAAAAAAATTAAAATAAAAAAACAGATAATGCTGATTATAAACGACTACTAACTATTTCTGTAATTTCTTGTACAAAATTATATTAAAACTATGATGATGATATTGGTGTTTTCAAAATCATTAAAATATACCTAATAAATTTTTATTTTTGCAAATTTTAAAATAGTTATTTTATAAATATTTTAATATTAAATGACTAATTAAATACAAAGTTATACTTAACCCTGACGGCTTCAAACCTATTTTGTAAGTACTAGTTAAAAGCCTCAAGCACATTTTTCAGAAAAAGTAGGTGTTTGTTAGAAATGCCACAGAAATAACAATATACATGATAAAATTATGGAAAAAATTGTAAATACTCAGTAAACTATGTAGATTGTGGTGCCGCGATCCAAAATGGTGTTACACCCATAATTATTTAAAAAATAAAATTCAACTTTTTTTCATTTAAAAACTAATACTGAATTTCTTCTTTATTTGAAAAAATCCTTGCTATTTATATCTAATCTATCTCTGTTTATAAAAACTAAAATAATTTGTGAACAAAATAAAACAAAAATAATGGGAATGAAACTGGATTAATTTTACCCAAAACGCAGAATTCACGAAGAAATCATTCGCCAGCCGACACTCGCTAACAAAGAATTCCCAAACCTATGTTTATATGAACGTTTTTTTATTTCATGTATTCAACACGTCCTAAAATATTTATTACATTTTTCGTGAATAACTCTTTATATATTAGTTAAATAAACTAAGGCATCCTATTCCAGGATGCCTTAGTATGTGGCCTATAAGTCTGTCTCTTCTTTTAACTATATTTTTCCAAATGCTTCTTTCTTCATCTATTTGCCGCAATACTTCTTCATTTGTCACTTTATCCATCCATCTGATTTTTAACATTCTCCTATAGCACCACATTTCAAAAGCTTCTAATCTTTTTTACTCAGATACTCCGACTGTCCAAGTTTCACTTCCATATAAAGTGACACTCCAAACATATACCTTCAAAAATCTTTTTCTGACATTTAAATTAATTTTTGATGTAAACAAATTATATTTCTGACTGAAGGCTCGTTTCGCTTGTGATATTCGGCATTTTATATCGCTTCTGCTTCGTCCATCTTTAGTAATTCTACTTCCCAAATAACAAAATTCTTCTACCTCCATAATCTTTTCTCCTCCTATTTTCACATTCAGTGGTTCATCTTTGTTATTTCTAATACATTTCATTACTTTTGTTTTGTTCTTGTTTATTTTCATGCGATAGTTCTTGCGTAGGACTTCATCTATGCCGTTCATTGTTTCTTCTAAATCCTTTTTACTCTCGGCTATAATTACTATATCATCAGCAAATCGTAGCATCTTTATCTTTTCACCTTGTACTATTACTCCGAATCTAAATCGTTCTTTAACATCATTAACTGCTAGTTCCATGTAAAGAATAAAAAGTAACGGGGATAGGGAACATCCTTGTCAGACTCCCTTTCTTATTACGGCTTCTTTCTTATGTTCTTCAATTATAACTGTTGCTGTTTGGTTCTTGTACATGTTAGCAATTGTTCTTCTATCTCTGTATTTGAACCCTAATTTTTTTTAAATGCTGAACATTTTATTCCAGTCTAGGTTATCGAATGCCTTTTCTAGGTCTACAAATGCCAAGTATGTTGGTTTGTTTTTCTTTAATCTTACTTTTACTATTAATCTGAGCGCTAAAATTGCTTCCCTTGTCCCTATACTTTTGCTGAAACCAAATTGGTCTTCTCCTAACACTTCTTCCACTCTCCTCTCAATTCTTCTGTATAGAATTCTAGTTAAGATTTTTGATGCATGACTAGTTAAACTAATTGTTCTGTATTCTTCACATTTATCTGCTCCTGCTTTCTTTGGTATTGAATATAACCCTTTTTTTGAAGTCTGATGAAACTTCCCCCTTTTCATAAATATTACACACCAGTTTGTATAATCTATCAATCGCTTCCTCATCTGCACTGCGCAGTAATTCTACAGGGATTCCGTCTATTCCAGGAGCTTTTCTGCCATTTAAATCTTTTAATGCTCTCTTAAATTCAGATCTCAGTATTGTTTCTCCCATTTCATCCTCCTCAACTTCCTCTTCTTCCTCTATAACACCATTTTCTAATTCATTTCCTCCATATAACTCGTCAATATATTCCACCTGTCTATCGACTTTACCTTTCGTATTATATATTGGTGTACCATCTTTGTTTAACACATTATTAGATTTTAATTTATGTACCCCAAAATTTTCCTTAACTTTCCTGTATGCTCCGTCTATTTTACCAATACTCATTTCTCTTTCCACTTCTGAACAGTTTTCTTTAATCCACTCTTCTTTCACCAGTTTGCACTTCCTGTTTATAGCATTTCTCAATTGTCGATAGTTCCTTTTACTTTCTTCATCACTATCATTCTTATATTTTCTACGTTCATCCATCAGCTGCAATATATCGTCTGAAACCAAGGTTTTCTACCAGTTCTCTTTGTTCCGCCTAAGTTCGCTTCTGCTGATTTAAGAATTTCCTTTTTAACATTCTCCCATTCTTCTTCTATATTTTCTACCTTATCTTTTTTACTCAGACCTCTTGCGATGTCCTCCTCAAAAATCTTCTTTACCTCCTCTTCCTCAAGCTTCTCTAAATTCCACCGATTCATCTGACACCTTTTCTTCAGGTTTTTAAACCCCAATCTACATTTCATTATCAGCAAGTTATGGTCGCTATCAATGTCTGCTCCAGGGTAAGTTTTGCAGTCAACGAGTTGATTTCTAAATCTTTGCTTAACCATGATATAATCTATCTGATACCTTGCAGTATCGCCTGGCTTTTTCCAAGTGTATATTCATCTATTATGATTTTTAAATTGGGTGTTGGCAATTACTAAATTATACTTCATGCAAAACTCTATAAGTCTGTCCCCTCTTTCATCCCTTTTGCCCAGCCGTATTCACCCTTTATATTTCCTTCCTTGCCTTTTCCAATGCTTGCATTCCAATCTCCAACTATTATTAAATTTTCATCTCCTTTTACTTGTTTAATTGCTTCATCAATCTCTTCGTATACACACTCACTATCATCATCATCATCATGGGCGATTGTAGGCATATAGACGTTAACAATCGTTGTCGGTTTAGGTTTTGATTTTATCCTTATTACAATGATTCTATCCCTATGCGTTTTGAAATACTCTACTCTCTTCCCTATCTTCTAGTTCATTATGAAACCTACTTCCTGCCTGCCCATTATTTGTATCCGAGTTAATTATTCTAAAATCACCTGACCAAAAGTCGCCTTCCTCTTCCCACCGAACCTCACTAATTCCTAGTACATCCACATTTATCCTATCCATTTCCCTTTTTAAATTTTCTAGCCTACCAACCTTTTTTAAACTTCTAACATTCCATGCTCCGACTCGTAGAATGTTATTTTTTAATTTTCTGGTGACCCCTTCCTTAGTAGTCCCCACCCGGAGATCTGAACGGGGGACTAGTTTACCTCCGGAATATTTTACCAAGGGAGGCGCCTCCATCTTTGCTATATGAAAATGCAGAGCCACATTTTCTTGGAAAAAAGCAGCTGCAGTTTTCCATTGCTTTCAGCTGCGCAGTACTCAGAGAACTGAGTGATGTTGATATGGCCGTTAAAGTCTTCCTGACTCACGCCCCTAACAACTACTGAAAGAGCTGCTGCCCTCTTTCAGGAATCATTCCTTAGAGTCTGGCTCTCAACAGATACCTCTCTCCGATATGGTTGCACCTTCGGTCCAGCTACTCTGTATCACTGAGCACTCAAGCCCCCTCACCAACGGCAAGGTCTCATGATTCATAGAAGTAGAATTTTTTTTTAAGAATTTATAATTCAATATGAAGCACTATATACTAAATGACAGATTTAGTTGAGACTGTTGTTTAAATGGAGGTGACTTGAAATATTACCTTTTTTTTAAATTGCAATTCACGGTCAGCTGTGGGAAAAGGAAATGAAATGTTTACATTTGATATCACACATTGTTTAGCATTTCCATTATGTATTTTTTTTTAACATTACATGTATTACATCATTCTTTTTAATGTGCATGTATTTATAAATCAGTTAACAGATTTTGACAATTAATTGTGATTAATGATTGATTATAATGTACTGATTCATACAGAAATCTTTTCCTTTAACATTTAAACCTCCATAACCAATATTTTTATTCTTTGTTATTATTTATTATTGAGATGAACTGTTGATAACTCAATAGAATGTTTTTATTCTGAATAGTAGTTTTAAACTTCCGTACGAAAGTCATGGTGTATGCTAGTCCATACTCTATTTCTTCTAATTTTTGGTCCTTACTTTTTTTTTCTATTAATTTAGCATATCAGTTGGAGTGTGGGGTAACTTTATCCTACTTGCTAAGATGAACTAAACGTGTTGCTAAGAATAAAATTCATAAATTATTATTATTATTATGAGTATTTAGGCAGTAGGATATTTATTTATTATAGGAGTAGCAACAAACAGTTATAATACAGTATATATTTCTTAAAAAAAAAAATACGCATTTGGGAAGAAAATCTTAGAATTCAAGGCAATCATTTGAAATGTTTTTCAAAACTTAGTTAACATTAACTCAGTTTTCTTATGGATAATAATTACTACTTCTAATCAATTATGGATAATTTTTTTTTTACAAACGCTTATTTTCAATTAAAAATGTGTCGTTAATAAATTCTTTTTAATGAATAAAAAAAAAAACATGTATTTATAATTAATTAAACAATATCAATAAAAGACAGTAGTGACTAGACATTTTCACATAGTTAAAGTCAATGCAATGAAATTATCAGCGTAAGAATAATTTTACAGTAAAAGTAATGAGTAGTTTATTCCACTCATATCATAAGCATAAAGTACACAGCACTTTGGAAATATTAAAACAGATAAATTTATTATTACCTGATTATTTAAAAAATAAATTACCTATATGAACAGAAGTACTTTGGTTTAGGTACAGTATTTATTAATGCTTTTGCTTCATATGAAGCTAAATCTTTTAAAACCGACTGAAGGCTCTGAAATAAAAATAAAATTACATTACTTTTAGGACTAAGAAATATTATTAAAAAATTTAAAAGGATAACAACAAAAATTCATATATGAAACAACCAGATTAGAACTTAAAAACACTGGCATACTTTCTTAGGAGATCGCCAAAGTCTGTTTAAAGGGTCCCAAGCTTTCATTTACTACCTTAAACTTTTGAGCCTTATTTACAAAGTTTTCTTTGACAGATTCACCACATTTTTCTTAACAGCATTTCTATTTTTGAAAGTGATTTCAAAATAACTTTCTCGTGATCAATACTTAACTCTGTTTTCCAATTTCCTTTTATTTCTTCTATTTAGTTAAATAATTTTATCTTTTTATAATTTCATTTTTAAAACAACATTCATGAAAGTTGGAGAATGACGGTTGGGTAAGCACTCTTAGTTCATTTTGTATGAAACTTGCACATCAGCAAACGCGTATTCATGGATTCATTTGTTAAATTTTGACAAATAGAATTTAAAATGTAGAGTTTAGTTTTCCCGCTAAAATTTTTTCAACGTCAATTCAAGGTAGTAAAATATAACTTATTAGTATATCCTGGAAGAAAATATTGATGAAATATGGACAAAAAAAAATTTTGCAACTTTGATATTGAAGTGAACCTTATGTTTTTCAGTATTCATTTTTTGCCAACCCATCATGGTGACAACTTTTTTTCAAACATAACTGCTGATTAATGTTTAATACTCAGATACAGTTTCTTTAAAAAATGTTTTATTCTTTTCTGCACCAAATAATAATCTCTAACATACTGTAATTTGACTGTTTTTCTGATCTTGACTTAACAAAACTTTATTGCTGCAAAATGCAGCTTCTTGACAAGATAGATAGTGTTATGAATCACAGAAAAATGCTGTCACTTCATCCACATAAATGTCATCATTTGATGACACTCTAAATATAGATTATCATAAAAGTACAATCATTTTTAAACTTAAAACATACTCAGCACTAAGTAAAACTTCTGTAGATCTAAATTATCATTTGGTAATCATTTGCCAAATGCTTACTGCATATTTTGATAAGTCTTGTAAAAGATTCAAAATCTAACACACAATCTAATGATGATAGGGTTCGTAAAAGTCAGCCATCTAAAAAATTATGAAATACAACAAGGTCTTCAAATATTGCCAATATAACCAAATACAATAAAATGACAATAACTATAAGTTACTTATTAAGGGCATAGTTATGCAAGAGTGTTAATTCCATCTGCATACAATTTTTAAGATACAAAAAAATCACATCTAGAGAAAACATTATGCTATTTTTTTAACTTAATTACAATATTTCATAATATATAATTACAATAATTATTTCGTAATTATAATTACAATATTTCGTAATATAGTGTGTTTGGAAAGTCACTTTGCAGTGTGCTTTAGACTCCCTCTAACTAGAAATACGTGGTGCATTCTATTCTTTCAGCATTAGGCTGGTTGCCCTGTGGGTTCGTTGGGCATTACTCAATAATAAACCAAGACGTCAGTTGTTAAGTTGTGATTGAACGTGTTTAGTTTTGTTTATCGAAATCAACAGTTATGAGAGACATAATAGTTTTTTCAATAGAGAAATGCATTTTTCTTGCTGAATACATATTTCATGAAGGTTACAAGGAAATATTTCATATTACAAGGAACTGAATTAGTGAGCACAAGTTTTCTGAAAGTTTCCAAATACTCCTCTTCCTTACCGCAATGCAGTTTGAACTTTTATCAAAAGATTTTGGGCTACAGGCTCTATTGAAGATGATGATCGAAGTGGAAGACCGCCTAAACTAAATAAACAGAAGCTGCTTGATATTTCTAATTCTATGGTGGAAAGTCCATCAAAGACAATATGTAACTTAGCACAGTAGCAAGATTGCTACCGCACTAAAGCTGCAAGAAAAAAACTGAAACTTTTCCCTAACAAAATAACGTGTGTTCAAGAACTGAAACCTACAGATCGTGCCAAAAGACTAAATTACTGTTCATGAAAATAAATTATTGACCAAAATTCTATAGGTATCTTCAACATTACATTTTTTATAGATGAAGGGTGGTTTCATTTTGGGAGGATATATTAATTCATAAAATACACAACTGTGGTCGACAACTAACCCTCATGAATTACACGAACAATCTTTAGATGAAGTGAAAATTGGAGTTTGGGTCGGTATGAGTAGAACATGCATTGTGGGTCTATGTTTGAAAATATAGTTAATAGTGATCATTATTGTGCTGTTTTAACAAACCTCATTAGTCAGCGAACAGAAGTGGAAATCAATCATGGTTGGTTCCAACAAGATGGTGCCACAGCGCACACAGCTAACAGGTCAATGTCATTTATATGAAATGAAATCTCTTTGTTGAACGAATCATTTTTAGGGATTTGTGGCCTGATCTGACTAACCCAGATTACTTTCTACAGGGGGCAGCAAAACAAGCAGTGTATTGCAACAGACTATGCACGATTGATGAACTAAAGACTGCAATAATGGCATACGTAAAAGACATTCCAGTATATCAGCTGGTTAAAGTGTTTGAAAACAAACTGTGTTTGAAACGTGTGCAGTGTTGTACTGATGTTGGAGAAGGTAAGTTTCAACACTTTTTATAAACTATTCCAGATATTGTAATATCTGTTTCTATAAAATAATGAAATAAAAATACAAAGTAATAATTAAGAAAGTTTTGTCATTACACTTCATAATTCCACTGTACAAAAACTTTTTGAATGCACTGTATATAATTATTTTTAAGTAAAGGTTGAGCGAAAAGTTCACAATCCATATGGAAAAACATACATGGAAACCAATGTATGAAAAAACCTATTACATTTTAAGAAAAAAATAAATATTAAATAATTTCATAAGTTAAAGTAGTTTTTTTTAATTATAAAATAAAAGTTTGACTAATCCTTCATTTGTTGAAAAAATGTTAAAAAACAGGCATAGACTTTTTTTTTAAGGTTGCTTTGCTGATTTAGGATATTTGTCAACTTCAAAGTTTCAACTGAGTCTATCAATCAATTGTTGGAGATTATTTCTGAATAATTTTTCTTTTAAATAACTCAACAAAAAAAATCCATACCAGATAAATCAGGTGACCTAGGTGATCATAAACCCACAAAAAACGGCTGATTTCCTCCCCAAAGTACTTAGTAGCAACAATATTGTATTTGCTGTGTAAACTGTTGTTCTATCTTTCTGTAACCAGCAATCATAATCATCTTCTAGCAGTGCTGTGAAGTCAATTATAATCTGCTGGTAGTGTTTCCATGAAAAATATTTGGACTCAATATTCTCTCCTGAAGAATTGTGCACCGAACTCCAATCTTTCCTATGTATTCCAGTTTCGTGAAAAACATGAGGGTCCCTGCAATCCAACATCAAGTATTCTGGCTGTTCATATACCCAATTATATGTAACTATACCTCATCAATAAAAACATAGTCCAAATCTAAATATAGCAGTGAAGAAAATAAATAAACCATCTATAATAACTAAGTCTTTTTCCGTTATTAGGTTCTCAAAATTTTAATTTTTTTATAGCTTTGCAGACACTCCCGCATGACATTCCAATCTGCCGAGATAGCCTTGTTAACATAAGAGGTAATCACTGAAAGAATGAACAGACATGTTCTAAGATTTGTCATTTAAAGCTGTTGGCTGGCTGGACCATTTTTCATCTATAACTGATCTCTTAAGAATGTTTTTATTGTGGTACATTTGATGAAGAAAAAGCAACAGGAAAGTCTTCCTGATACTTTAAAAATGATTGTGATTTAAAATAATTCTTAATAATAAATGCACGTTGAGGTAGTGTAAAACTAATGATAGTCTTTTTATGGCGCATCTGTCACTACCGACAAAATAGGAAGATATTACTTGATTGCTGCGTATATGGTATTGCTTCAAGATCAAGCATTACCAACCCACCCATTAATGCCATTCTAAAGGAAATTTCACACTTCAGTAGATAAATGAATTTAAGAATGCTTAACTTTTCACTAATCCTGCATAATAAAAATTCTTCTTTAGAAAATTATCAAATTTAACAGTACTAAATTTATTAAAAAAAAGCTCACCTTATTAGAAACTTTAAGAGATTTCTGTAATTTTTCAACTAAGTCAGCATGGACTGAAGGAGAATTTCTGAAAAACAATGAGATTTTAGCTGTGTACAATTATAATTATGGAAACTCATTATCATCTATAATCATAACATAAATATTCTTTTAGCTATTTGTAATAAAAATAAAAAGAAACTTACTTTAGAAGATTAGTTAAATACTGCTCCCTTTGGTACATTGTATTTAATTGTTTTATAACTCTTCCACCAACTAAAAATTCTAAATTAACTTTGCCTTTCTTTCCTTTTTCTGCTTTAACTAATTTAACCATCTGTAGAAAATAACATTAAAATTATTTAGCAATGTATGAACATGTAAATCCTTTAGATTACATTAGTGAATTTAATCGGTCACCTTAAATGAAAATTAAATTAAAAACTTAAAATATGCAGTAATAGATAAGATTTGTTAAAATTAATATTTAAATTTTATTATATAATTGTTTAAGAAAAATAACTGGCTGTAGCACAACTAATGGATGGATTTCCAAAACATATGATAATCTTTATAAAAAAAAGTCCATTCATAACAAACCAGGTATTTCATCAATTAATTTTACTTCCTACATAAATCTTACATAATCTTTTTATTTGTTAAATAAAAGTGGAAGAAAATTATCTCTTCCACTTCTCTTTGAGAGTTCAGTTTACTTTTTCTCTTAATGACATTTCAACTTGTGGAAGCGATTTTGAAATATGTTTCTCATCATTATAAATAACTCAAATTTTCTTTTATTTAGTTATATCTTTGTCTTTTTGACATGGATTTTAGCTTTTAAAATAGAAAAAAGAAGAGGACATAGGCGTCAGAGATTGGTGGCGGGCGGGGAAGCAGTATTATACATATTATTGCTTTGTATGAAACTCATCAGTAGATTTACACATGTGGTCTCATTAATCTCTGTCATTACTCAGCAATATAATATCTGAAACTGGCACTAAAAATTGAATTGAATAACAGAAATGTAACTAATGAGAAAAAATAACACTAACAAAAACGCCATAGTCACGATAAATTGTATTTAATTTCAATCTGAATAGATGAAAAACCTGTTAAGTTAATATTGCCTAAACACTTATCAAGGAAAAGGTGCTAAAGTAAGTTTACTTTTGTTAAGGAAAGAGCATGTTATAAATTTAACAAAAAATGAGTATTTAGATTTAAGAAATCATTTTGCAGAAATGAAAACAAGAAATTTTTACAGGTAATGGTAAAACAAGATAAAGATATAAAAAGACAAAATGAGGGGAAATAAACAGATGTTATTTATAAATATATTCCTATGAAATTGGAAACAAATAAAGAAAATTGATGAAAAGAATAAGTAAAGCTCAAGAAAAATATATTTTGTCTGGCATACTAAGGAAAGGCAGCGATCAAGTTGTTTACATTTTTTTTTTTTTTTTTCATTATAATATAACAAATTACCATGCCACCAAAATGCAATCAGCATTAAAAATATGTGCTAACGTAAAAATCTTAAAATATAAAAAATTATATGTATCATTATAAGATATCAATTCTAAAATCCAGAACTTGGTTTTATTGAAAGTAAAGTTCAATTAACAATTACGCTTGATAACAATTATAATGATATAACATTATATGTCGTGTAAAACATCTAATTGAATGTGTTACCAGCTCACACACTCCATATTGTTTTGGTAGTTTAAAAATTACAACAAAATCTCCTTACTCCTTACCTCCATTTTTTCAGACAAATAAACATAAAACAAGAAAGTTAAGTATTTTTATCAATTAAATAAAAATTAATTACATATTTAAAATTTACTGAGTTTTTGTCAACTATTTCACTAGTTTGAAGCTGTTCTCCATTCTTTTCTGTTCTAGGCTAATCTTTTAACCTCAACATAATTACAAAATTCTATGTTGTAATTCTAAACTATCTGATTTATAAATTCCAATTTTAATCTTACTCTAGTTTACATCTTCTGCACATCCCTCCTCCTTCTGCATATCACCAAAAACTGAATTTGGATCTATTGGCCCATGAACCCAGCTCTTCTCATTGTAAGATTTTGTCATAATTCTTTTCTTTTCCCCTAAGACCCCTTCATTTTATATTTTATTAAGTTTTCAACATCCGATACAGTACATTTTTAAAGGGCTCCATTTTTTCTTTCTGATTTTATTACTGTCCATGTTTTACTTTAATCTACCCAAGTATATTTAAGGAAATCTTTAGAACTCTTAAATCTATAATAGATACTAACCAATTTATTTTCTACAGAAAAGCTTTCCTTGCTTAAGACAACCTGTTCTTTTTTTTATTTCTACCAATACTTTGTCCATCCTTTATTTACAATTGTTTTTAATAGCTAATATAATTATTTAGAAAAATTCTATATCTTCATGTTCCACTATCTTAATGTTTAATTTCTCATAACACTTAACAAGTTTAGAGTATTCCCAATTTTCACTAGCATTTGAGATTAATTAAATTCCTCATCATTTAAAATATAAATTTTCTGTCTCAATATTCCAAATATAACTGTGTATGGTGCTATCTAAATTTTTAAATGTTAACAATACTTAAAACTTTTTATAACTAACTCAGATATACTATTCTGTTTTCCAATGACAAATTAAACTATATTAAAGTTTTTTAATTTTATTTGGTACAAAATTGTCATCATTATTTACCATCCATTTAATATACATATCTTTTAAATACAATTTAAAGGGTTATTTAACATTCATATCCTGGGGTTGCAACATAGATCTCATTCCTTAAATCATAAAATCCTTAAATTTTATTTATCTCCTTTACAAATTCCTTTAATCTCAAAATTAGAATAGTACTGGACAAATGTCTCTATAGATTGTGGGGATTTATTAGTGGTTAATATTAGCCGATGTCACTGAAAATTAAAAAAAGTGCATGTTATTAACTTTTAAAAGTTATTAAAATTAAGCTAAATAAAGCTTAAAATTATACCTGAAGTTGAGATAAATTATTAACATGAGTGCCACAACACATATCATCTTCCAGCCCTACAATTGTTACCACTCTCACTTTACCAGTATGGTCATCTGGCAAACCTCTGGACCTAACCTGTAAAAAAGTATTGAAAACTTATCTGAAATACCTCCTGTATTTAAATATTTATTTAAAACATAACTTTGTTACATTCAAATCTGTACAAAACTTTTTTTATTTATTATTATCCTTGACGTATTCAAATAAAGAAATAATCTCTGTACAGACTACATGGTTATTGTATAATAATCTTTATTTTTATGACTGAAAATAATTTTGGCAAGAGATTACAAGCAATATCATTTAAATAAAAGCTTTATTGATAAAAAAAGCCATAAAACATGTAATAATAATTTGAAAAAACACAAAAGTACTATATGAGAGCTTTTAGCTTTAGTAGTTCAGACAACAACCATTATTAGTTGGCACCCTCAGAAAAATATTTAAAAAGCTACTGCTCCCTTTCAGGAATTAATTTCCTTGTACTCTTCTCCAAAGATCCCCCCCCACCAGTTATGTTAGTACTTTTTCTCCTAATGAAAGGAGCCAATAATTGTAATGAAGTGATTAACCCAGAAAAGGTATATATTAATTTATCTCTTTACAGTATTTGTCCCACTCTTTATGGTTATGCTTTATGTAAAGTGTCTGAGGTGTAAATAATGGTAACACTATTTCTGAATGTAATGATGTTCATTATTTACCTTATCCCTGTAGTAAACAGAATGAGCCACTTGTAACATCAAAAAACTCAGCCAAATGTAAGAGATAATTAATTTGCATTTTGATAGACTTAGCAAGTGATACATGACAGTATATTCAACTCATTAAAGAAAGTAATCAAAAACCACTATACAATTCACTTTTCCTAGGAAGTCTGGAATGGGTACTTGTTATTCTTGATCATATGAAGCTTCCTACAATTGTTAAGCTTACAATATATAATGTATACTTACATATATAAATTGGAGTACTGAGAATATATCTGCTTCCTGAATAAGAATTTTTAATTACATAGTCTCATTATTTTCTACAATTTTTCAAAAGTATTATTAATTTTTTTTGTGGGATATATAATACAATAGTAACTATTAATTTCATAAATTTGAGTACACCATCAATTGCAGAAGTTCTTGTACTTGAATCAATATAGTTTTAGCAAGGCGACTATCAGATAATGAGAAAATCAAAATAGTAGTAAAAAATCTCTTTCTAAACCACATCATTTCCAGAAATGGAAAAATTCTGTAGCCTAAGAAATCATCAAGCCTTTCTCCTAAGCTTAATTTCTTATTAAGAGGATTCTCAATTTAATTGATGAACTGAAGGCAAAGATTTCTGAACTCAAATGATTTCTGAATGATATTTTGGCATGTAACAATTTTGAAGAAAATGAGTCCATATCTGTAAGTAATTGTCTTTTGACTAGAATATATGAAATTCATAAATGTGTAATTTTAACTTGAAGATGATTATACCCTTTAATTACTATAAAAGTTTCTTAAATGTTCCAATTAACTAATTTATCTTACATAAACTAACAGCTTTAGAAACATTTACTACGACATTTATTTCAGAATCACTATGAAATAATATTAATTGTTTAATGTAAAAACTGCTTTACCTCTTTAAGAATTGGATCATTTGTATCACATTCTGCAACAGTGACTGGTGTACTATTCCGAATAAATTCATTTGCAACATTTTCAATATTTAATATTTCTTCTTCTTTTAAATTAGGGATATCTAAAAATAAAAAATAAAAAAGTGATGTATTCAAAATTAATAACTATTCACACATTTTAACAATCAAACACGTTATCTAAAACTTAATAATAAAAACTAAAAATTTAAAAAACAAAAACTTAAGTAGGTTCATCAAATATATTATGAAAATATGCCACTGTTCAAGTAAAAAAGAAAAAGAACTACAGTTATATGAGTTATGTACTTTACATTATGAATAACGCACATGCGTGAACAGTGGCTCATTGGAGAATACTTTCCACCCACTTTACTAAACAACCAAGAATGAAGAACTATGCTACATGTTATATGTGTAGTGAAATCTCTGCTTGTAGAAACTGTACGCTCACAGAAAACTCTCTTGCCTGATAGTTTTTTTGGAACAAAAATATTTGTATATTTATTATGTTTTTTACCTCCTATATGTAGACATTTTCTTCATTAGTAATAGGGTGTAAAATGTTGATATAACAGGTTACTTTTGTGATAAATTAGTCACAGTATGATCAAAGGCAACAAAATATGATTTAATAACTTGAAATAAGGTGACAGAAGTAATCACATACCACCCACCTTTATTTCACAAAGAAAAACATTCAAGTTGTATTAATAACACTTTGTAATGATAAGTTTCCCTACTGATACTACAGATACAAATACCAACAGGCAGACTACAAATTTTTATTCTTCTTCATTTCTAATAAGCACCACTATTTATTCTTTGTATATATTAATAAGATCAAAAGGAAGGTTTATAAAACAAAAGAGAAGATCTCAAAATGATATAAACACAGATGTTTCTAAATGTTAGATTTTCTAAAAACACCAATTTTTAATGTTGTGTTTGGTATTGCCTGTTGAAACATTTTTTACTTGTAGATTAGATTTGATCATACATTTTTATAAAATAGTCCCTAATTACTGGCCTTTTATTTTGCAATATTATTATTACAATCGCTAATGAAACTTTGAGTAGCTATGATTCTCAGCTCACCAGTCAATAATACTGACCAGGATCTGATGTTGCAGTGAGGAGGTAATTTGGTAGAAAAGATTATCTATGAAATTTTTCCATGCCTGTTATCAGGGAGTTTAAAAAATAACATCAGGTATTGGGATCTTTCTCTTAAAATATTAATCAGTATTGCATACCTTCTTTGTAAAAATAAAATTCTCTGAATTAATCTGAGAAAAGTTCAAATCCCATTTCTTTCTCTTTCCACCTTCACAAGCACACATACATACATACATATACATAAGCATAAACCAAAAGAATTCCATGTATTGATCATTATTAAATAGAATTAACATAATATAATAACACTATTGTACTTTAATGTAAAGTACAGATATAGCCCTAGTTGAATTCAATATTAATGGCAGATTAGAATATTTTATATGTAGATATACAGAATAGTTCTGTGTCGAGTGCTGGTTTTTGAACATAATTGCATAATCATCTAATGTTGTTTGTTACAATGCGGTTGGTTATCTGTTGAAGAACCTGTATTCATGATGGAAAGTTATTTAGATGAAATTTCATGCTGTGAAACAAGTTTGATGTTTCAAACAGGTCAGTTTTAATGATGCAGATCATACAGGACAATAAAGTGGCAGTTACAAAACCTCATAAATCTTTGTAGAGACTAAGGCTGGGAAAAGAACATTTCACTAGGTTCAGCCCACACTACAGTGAGAAGAATTCTGAAATGTTATCCGTATCAAATGGAGGTTTCCATAAGCTAAAGAATGCTGATTATGCTAAAAGGGTTCACTACTGTCAACAATTCAAAAAATTCATTTGATGCAACACTGGCATTTTAGATCAAGTGTTTTTCACAGATGACGCATGGTTTCACCTTGGGTACGTTGACAGAACAACCAGATTCGGGGTACTGAAAACCCACATATTTTCTTTGAACCTGCCCTACACCTACATAAAATAGGCGTGTAGTGTGTGTTTTCAAGGCAATGAATAATAGGATCCTTATTTAAAAAAAACTATGGATGCTGCCATCTACCAAGAAATTATCCAACAGTTGATAGATTTACTGCAAATGGATGAGCGTGACTGCTGGTTGCAACAGGACAGTGCCAACTGCCATACAGCCTGCTCTCAATGGAGATGATACAGGTTTTTTTTTGGTGGAAGAATCATTTCTAAAGGATTGTAACAGCCAGCAATTCATCACATCCTCCAGCTTTTCCATTAGCCATCGCTTTCATGGCCATACTTACTTCACATTTCAATATATTATAACCCTGGTGATCTTCATGAACTTTGTTCCCTTCTTCTAGATCTATTCCCCTTGGCCTATTATTCAGTACATATAAATCCATGATATACTCTTCCCATATCTTTTTCACTTCATTTCTCTCAGTTACTATGTCCTTGTTCTTTGACTCGATCAGATACATTGTACAACTTTTTCCATTTTTCTTCAATACCATTTCTGCAGCTTCTACATCAGATCATACCTCCCTTCTTTTCTTGTTTTTCTATCACAGCAACCACTTTCCTCTTGCATCTCAGTTTTTTTTTGTTAATTCATTAATAAGCTTTCTATAGTTCCTTTTACCTTTCTCTGTCCAAACATTTTTCCATTTTCTCCTTTCATTCATTTTCTCTATCATTTCTTCACTGACCCACTTCTTGTGTATTCTTTCTATGTTCTTAATTCCTATCGTTCCCTCATGTTCTCGTTTTTTCCAGAACGCTATTTTGCATCTCTGACTATCTGTTCGTTTCTTAATTTTTCCAAATCATAGGCACTTCGTTTCTGACCAACCCTCATTTTATTGAGTTTCAAGTTGATTTCTGCTAATACTAAGTTGTAACCAGAGTTTATATCTGCACCTGGGCAAGCTTTTTTTTCATGTTTCATACAGTTCTTATATCTTTGTTGTGTGAGCATGTAATCAATTTGATACTTCTCTCCTTCCAATCTCAACACCCATGTAGTATATCTCCTTCTTTTATGACTTGCAAACATTGCATTTTCCACTACCAAATCATTTTCTATTCATTTCAACTAATCTCTCTCCTCTTTTGTTTCTATTGCCTACACCATCTTTTCCTATTATCTCTACACCAATTCCATTCCTACCATTTCTTTCTTCACCTGAGTAGTACAATAATGACCATTATTAACTGTATTTTCAAAAGAGATTGGACCCACAATATGCATTCTACTCACACCGACCCAGACTCCAATTTTCCCTTCATGTAATTCATGGAGGTTAGTTGTTGACCACAGTCGTATCTTTTGTGAATTAATAAAACCTCCCAGATGAAACCGCGCTTCTTGTGTAAAAAATGTAATATCAAGGGTGGTTATGGATTTTGGTCAATAAAACTTTTAAACCACTGACAATAACTTAGTCTTTTGGCATGATCTGAAAGTTTCATTACTTGTACAAACATTACTATGTAGGATAAAAGTTTCAGGTCTCTTTTCTTACAGCTTTGTTTAGTAACAAGTTCAATATCTTGCTGCTATGCTAATGAACGCACTGACTTAAATGGCCATAACATTTGAAATATCAAACAGCTCATGTCTGTTTAGTTTAGGTGGTCTTCTACATCGATCAGCATCTTCAACAGAGCCTGTTGCCTGAAATGTTTTGATAAGAGTTCGAACTGCATTGCAATGAGGAACAGGAGTATTTTGAAAATTTTCAGAAAACCTATGCTTCAATACATCTGTGTACTTGTTACGTTCACGAAAGTCTTGTTCAACGAGAAAAATGCGTTCCTCTACTGAAAGTACTATTACGTTTCTTGCAACTATTGATTCCGAAAAACAAAGCACATTAAATCACAATTCAACAATTGATGTCTTAGTTCATTACTGAGCAACGCCCAACAAACCCAGGGCAACCAACCTAACGCCGAAAACACAGAATGCACCACACAATTCTAAAACATACTGCACAGAAACTTTCCAAAAGTATTGTATATTGGATGTATTTTATATTACAACAAAATACAACAATTTTACATTACTAATGTGAAAAATTTTACTTATCAAAAAATTTAACCAATTTATTAATGAGATAATTCTGTAAAGCTGCAGAGATTAAACAAAATGAAAAATTAACTTATGAATGTCAAAAATAATTTTAAATTTTTCAGCCCAATCCATTAGAGCAGTTACAAAAGTACCGTTATATATTTTAATCATGTGCAGTGCGTACGAAAAAATAAAAGCTTGCTTGCACAAGCCAGACAGTCGCTGGCAGAATATTATTATATAACTCTTTTCTCGTACCATTAGGCTCATTCAATTATGCAATACAGTGTGTTTAACTATTTTCATAAATAGCAAAAATTCTTTCCATATTTAGAATTTACTATCATTTTAGTGTACTTCTAATATTTCTTACAGTATGCAGTACAAAAGCAAATAGTTTTATTCTTGTGTTAATAAATTATATAATCAGCAGTATGAAAAATAAATCAATACAAACCTAGTTCTATGTGTGAAATATCTTGTCCCAACCACCACGACGTTGTTGAATATCCAAAATCTCTGTCAATAACTGCGCTAATAAGATGTTGTCCTATAAATAATAAAACAAAAATTAATTTTTACTACTTTTACAATAGGTTTAAAGAAGGATCTGGGAAATTTACTAAAGCTATTTGTTAATTATCATGGGCAAAACAGTCGCCATATTCAACTATAGGAGATATCTGACAATTTCAAAGTGACAGGCCATAATTAGTCAAAACGGGTAAATATCTAGATTAAATTTTAAGATTAAGTTACTTTTAACATTCCATATTTATTAATGTATACATTAATCAAAATTTTGGTTTTTCTATTACATTATTTAAACATAACTACATAAAACAAAATATACATAATTTCTTTATTTTCACATTATGTAAAAGGTTTTTCTATGAGCGATGGAAAAAAGTAGTTTACGGATGAGAGTTAAAGGAATTAAGTAGAAGGATCAACTTAAGGAAACCTGAAAAAAGATTGCGAGTGATCATGTTGATACTAAAGAAAAATTGAAATTAATGAATAAGACTATTTTTGTTTTTAAAGATAGAAATATAGAAACAAATAATTATTTTATCTTTATCATTGTATTATTAATTTCTCTGCTGTTTTCAGCAATACATAGCATGACAAAAACAATTTTGCATTATATTCACTTTATAATTGTGTCGTGTGAAGATCAAAACTATTTTTTTTTTTTTTTTAATAACTTGTTTTACAAAGTCGTGCAGAAAAAATATTAGGGCTTAGTCAAACTACTAAAAATTATTTCATGGTAAAGACCAAATTATAAATAATTAAAGCATAAATTTATTAAATTTATGTTAGTGCATCTATTTGTTTTCCATGTAACATAAAAAAATAAAACAAAAATACTAATAGATATTTAATAATAATTTTACATTCCTGGCAATGTATGAGGTGTGGCTATTAAATAACAAGACTAATGCTGCTAAAGAAGAACTGCACATGCGCCAAATTTGTACAACCAACAGCTATGTAGCATGAAGCCTTCTCTTTCGATTGTTGCCACTCCTGTTTCTGTAGCCATATTAGTCTGGCTGTGGCCTTTGTTTGGATAACATGTTTTGCTTTTTTTTTTGGCTGAAAAAATGATGTGTTTTACTAGAGCAAAGAATTGTCATGAAATTTCATATGAAACTTGGAAAAACCACTACTGAAACTTATCTTTTATTAAAAAAAAGTATATGGCAATGAATGTTTATCACATGCACGGGTTTTTGAGAGGTTTAAGTGTTTCCAAAATGGCCAAGAAGATGTTGAAGATGATGATCAAAATTCAAAACGATGATAATTGTTTTTTCGATATTCATGGGATTGTGTACCTTCACTGGGTTCCTGAAGGTCAAACTATTAATCACTACCTTGAGATAGTGATCATTACTATCATTACTAGACTCTGTGAAAAAATTAAGAAAAGAATGACCCAAATTGTGGAAGAACAAGTCATGGGTTCTTCATCAGGACAACACACCGGCTCACACTGCATTGTCTGTCGAGATGTTTCTAGCCAATTAAAACATCCCAGTGGAATGGAATGCAAAGTTGGCAGGAGTCTATTACTCCCTACTCCATCGCAGAACCTGGACAGAGTCCCTTGCTGCTGGATCATTCTAATCGGGCTTGTTTTTTTTTTTAATTGGTTAATTTTATATAGCGGGTCTAATTTTTACAAGTTTTGTTTATTAATTTAGTGTTTTAAGGACGGATTTAATTGCATTCCAATTCCGTTGTTATACCAGCGTTATCGAACCCATTTTACGGGCCGACCGCGGAAGGCTAGGCTTATAAAGCCTGTCCTCCCGACGTAATTCCCCTTCAGACCGTCCACTGAAGTCCTTTCGGTGCTAACTCTTTAATAGGCTAGCAGGAATACGCCACAACGGGGCACTATCTGTAAGGAGGGAGCAATGCGTCCCTTTTCCGGAGGAGTCGCAATTGCTGGGTTATTTCCTCTTATTGTAAGTTTTGAAAAGGAGAGGGACATCCCAGTGTTAGACCATCCGCCTTATTCCCCTGACCTAGCACCATATGACTTTTATCTGTTCCCCAAGGTCAACTCTGCATTAAAAGGAACAAGATTTCAGACCGTTAAAACTGTGAAAGAAAGCGATACACGTCATGAAAGAACTCACAGAAGAAGACTTCCAGCACTGTTTCGAACAATGGAAAATTCGCATGGAACATTATAGGGATACAGGAGGGGTGCATATTGAAGGGGATAATAATTAAATATGTATAGATTTAAAATAAAATATTTTACAGCATTAATCTCGTTATTTAATATCCACATTTCGTATTAAAGGAATATGTATGGTGATCGTGTAAAAAATAGAGTTTTGGGTTTATTGCAAATCTTTATGCTTTAGGGTCCAACCAGTTCATCTACACCAAAAAAAAAAAACCACATGAATTTATGTATATGCATACATTGTATGTCGCACTGCTTTTGGACTTATAACCAAGGATTGACCAAACCGATTTTCTTCAAATTTGACTCAAATATTTCTATATATGGGACAATGATCACATTCATGTTTTTTTTTAATTTGTTCAAATGGTGGGGGATATTGCCATAAAATTAATTATGATTTTCTTCAGAGGCATTATAGAGAAAACTTTATTAAAGCAAATTTATTACTTATATAATGTATATAAATTTAAAACAATTCTCTTCAAAAAATCAACCCCACCTCTTAAAATTGAAATATATGGTTTTTTTTCTCTACTTCCATTAATATTAAACAATTTTTTTTGGTAACTTATACATTATATATAAGGCTATCAGAAAATGTTTATAATTTTCCAAAAGTATAATCCCTAGAACTTAACCAGAGTACTTTTTTTTAATGTCTACATTCTTGTTTGAGTCTTTAGAAATATAATTTTCCCCATCTCTAAAAAATATAATATTGAGATTTTTGATTTTAACTCTTAATCTTTATTATTAAAAAAAATGTTTTTTCTTATCCCTTTAAGGGCAATTAAAATTTAAGTAGTTTTGGTACCTATAATATACCCTGGACTCAAAATAAAAGGGAATTTTTTTCATTACTCATAAAAGTTTTACTTTATTTTTTCAATATTTTTAAACAATCCTTTTTTTTACATTTTGCTTTTTTTATTTAAATGACATTTTATTTATACAGAAAATATAATAATAAGTAATAAATGTTATAATACATGTAATAATGTTACTTCATTGTTCAATTTTTTGAATTATCAGCGATTTATACATTGTTTTTACTGTAAGTTATTTTCAATTTAATTTTATTCTATATGTAGTGGCTTAATTATTATTTATTTTTTTTTTTGACTTGTTTAGTTAAAACAAGATTACTTTTCCATATATTTTTTTCTCATACACACATCACCGATATATACACCACACTTTAAAAATTTCTCCTAATAGTAAAGCAAGTTTCTGCTAGCTGAACAGGAACAACCCACCAGAGGTTGGTCTAGTGGTGAACATGTCTTTGCAAATCAGCTGATTACGAAGTTGAAAGTTCTAAGATTCAAATCCTAGTAAAGGTAGTTTTACCTTTATACACATTTGAATACTAGATAATGGATATTAGTGTTCCTTGGTGGTTGGTTTCAATTAACCACACATCTCAGGAATGGTTGACCTGAGATTGTACAAGACTACACTTCATTTGCACTCACTCATACATATCATCTTCATTTATCCTCTCATTTCTTTAACATTAGTGAAAGTGCAGTGTTATAATGTTGAACTTGTTCTAATGTTGTGTTCTAATCAATGTCCTAGCTTAATTCTAAGCTAGAAATCATTATATACTTTCTCATTATTCGGTCTCAACAATTTATGTTTTTAATTACACGTTATTTTACTTTATACCTGAATGCTGTTGCATGTGATCAAAACGCCGATCCCAATCAATTTTAAGTAAAACACTTTGTCCTTCTTTAACTGGTTTATCTAAAAAGTGAACAGCTTTATCTCCTACTCGTCGAACATTTTCAACTCTAATGTCATTTATAAAACCAAAATCACAAGGCTGAAACAGATAAAATTAAATAATTCTCAAATTAAAAAATTAAAAATAATTACATTATAATCAGCAGCTCATCTGAATAACTGTTAAGAAAACTGATTTATTAATCAAGCAGTATCATTTGCTATGAAATTCGCATATTTTATATATATGAGCAATTTTCAATGCATAGAATTCTGGCAAGAGTAACTGGATAAGCTGCTAAACACTTAAATTTATGGATGACCTAAGAAGATAGGAAGAGTTCCATAGAACATGAGACACTGGAAGAGATGCCGGCGGACAAGCATGCGGCTGAGTATCTAGAGGGCCCCCCGAATGTGTGAGGGTCACCTGGATGTGATGAGTCTGCAAGCACTCTACCTGTGTGTCTAACAGCAACTGCAGATGGTAAGTCTGTAGTAGACATGTGTCCATTGTGGAGTGGGTGATGAGACAAATTTGTTACTGATACCAATTGACTCTTCAGTTTTTTTGTGATGTATTACTTGAAGTATCGTGTTGAGCTGTATGTTTTATGATATTTTATTTTTAGTTTTTCTTTATTTGTTGTGTACTGCTTGTATTTTGTATCTTGTATCTTGTGTTATTTTTGTATTTTGTATCTTGTGTTGTATTTTGCATTTGGTTGTACACTAATTATATACGTAGCAATTCAGGTGTAATGCTTTGTATTACTAATTTAATGTTATTATGTTAATAGTTGCTTACGTTGTTGTTTATGTATTTTGTTCATTATGTATTATTTTGCATAGTGTATGATTTTTATATATATATATATATATATATATATATATATATATATATATATATCTGTATAATATACATTTGTGTAGTATATAATTATAACATAAGTTAAATATTATTTGTATGTATTCTGCATGCTGTTTGGTCATAAGTGTTTGATGTATATGATACATTCTCATGTGCAGCACTGCATTATAGCGTATGAATGTGAGAGTAGGCGTAACACCCCCTTCCTGAAGAAATGCCACACTAATGGTACCAGTAAAGTGGATACCCAGGGGTGGAGGTTTAGTCGGTAGTGTGCAGGTATACAGACGCATACTCATAACATCTTGCGGCACCTGTTAGAGAGCCAGACATTGCTTAGGCGTCCGTAAATGGAATTCCTTGAATTTCTTAATTTTGAGGGAATGTAAGTGTTTCTAGTTCAATGATTGTTGCTTCAATTCAAGTACATAATGATAAATTCAGATTCACCTCAGTCACAATATAGTCCAAAAATTCACCTTTCCCTGTATTACGTATGAAAAATCTGAGCGCCAAATACATCCATTTTTAATTCCGTTCACTGTTTAACATTTTGAGCACCCAGTTTTCTACAGCCTAATATTTTTTTTTAAAACTTCATGAATTGTAACCTTAAAGACAATTCAGGATTCAATTCATTCAATTTTCCATCATTAAACGCCAAACTGTATGAATAGCATCTTCAATTTTGTAAAGAAAATTATCAGAGATCAAACACGTTCTACCACTCCTTTATTTATTATGAAATCAGTACTTCTGTACATTTCATTGAAATGTACTTCTTCATTGAAATGTATTGCTAACAGTGCTGATTCTGCAATTCATTTATTTTGAAAAAGATCACTCTTAATCAGTTTTTATAAAGTTAAACTCTGCTTCTTATTCTTCTCAAGAGAGCAATGGCTGCCTTTTCTTACAGTGTCAAGTTTTTATTTAAAACTGTGTTCACTTGTAAACTGTTAGTAAATTGAACATAATAACCAACAAGAACACTTCTCTACTTTCTTCGCACTAAACAAATTTTAATCAAGGCATAAAATTATTAATCTTCATTTTTATGTTATATCTAACAACACTATTATTTTTTTTAACTACAAATTAAACCAAATTAACTTCAAAATTAACTTTTTTTTTTAAATTTATGTCAGTGGTTTCTTACATAAGTGTTGTGAGTTTCAATTGTGAAATCTCTTTAAAATAAATTTAGCTCTTTTTTTATTAAAAATTAATTTTACACAATAATCACAGCAAATTTTCATGTATCATACCAAATTATGTTATAGTTTCTAAATTATAAAATTTTATGAAACATTTGGTTTTATCTCATACAAATTAGGTAATATTTTTAACACTATATTTTTAAAAAATTCTTGCATACAATTACACACACACAAATTAATCTACTCGCATTGGGATGTACTCGTGTAACCCTTTGAAACGTGAACCCTTTGTAACACTTTAAAACATGTACTCGTGAGCCCTTTGAACGTAACCATTTGAATTACCTATGTAATTCAAACAACTCTTCACAGTCACCAACAAAATTTGTAGAAACATAATCTTTACTACCAAACATGAAAAAGATAAAAATATAAATTTCTTGGATATTAATATCATATTCCAGATCAACAAAAAAAAAATACAACTCTTCCATATTAGATAAACTTTCAGTGTTTAAAACCACGCTACGCAGATTACTTATCACTCCATTTTCACAAACGCTTGTCAGGATGAATAAAACATAGTAAAATATCTACTGTAAAATATCTACATAGTAAAAATATTTAGCTGAATCCAAAAGATTCAACTGAAGATTGAAAAACTAATTCCTACACAATTTTCAGAGCATAAAACAGAATAAATAAAACAATAACCATTCACAACACTCAATTATATAAAGCGACTGCTTACAAATTTAAAAAATCAGGCTAAAACACTGCTCTTACAAAACCACTAATAAAACAACATACATATTATACATATTATTATAAGGCAAAAACACACCAGCAATCAAATTAAATTTATCTGGAGTGCATAAAGCTAGCTTCTCCAACTGCAATAAGTTTTATAAAGGAAAACACAGGATTTCATAGTATAAAGAACACACAAAACCACTATTAAAACAAATTATGCAAATCATTTCATTGAAAGAAATTACATATGAGGTCTGTATATAAAATAATGAGACTGGTTCAGAAAAATGTTTTATTTACAATCCAATTACAAATGAACTCTTCAAAATAGTTCTCTTGGGAAGCCACACAATGCTTCAAACAGTTTTCCCACTCCCCATAGGAGTGTTGAAACTCAGAAACCAGAATATCCTTCAGATGGTCAATTACATTTTTTAAATATTTTCTACTGTTCCAAAATGGTGTCTTTTGAGGTGTTTTTAAAGTCGAGAACAGGAAAAAGTCGCAGGGACTCAAGTAAGGTGAATAAGGTGGCTGAGGAACTACAGGACTGTTTTTCTTTGCCAAAAACTCATTAATTGAGAGTGCAGTGTGACAAGATGAATTGTCATGATGCAGCATCCAGTAGTCTTTGATGGCTGGTCTCACATGGGCAACTCTTTTTCACAGTCTTGCAAGAATTTCTCAGTAAATATATTAACTTACAGTCTGTCCTGAAGGCAAAAACTCCTTATGGTCAATGCCATTACTATTGAAGAAACAAATTGCTTGTTTTTTATCTTTGATTTGCTCCTTTTTGCTTTTTTGGGATGTGGTGAGTTTGAAGTGTGCCCCTCCTTGCTCTAACGTTTTGTTTCTGGGTTGTACTCAAATATCCAAGACTCATCACCAGTAATAACATTTTTTAGAAAATCAGCATCGGTTTCAATTCACCCCAGAAGATTGCGGCACACTTCCACCCAGTTTTTCTGTTCACCAGTAAGGTTTTTTGGGACCAATTTTACACAAACTTTTTTCATGTCCATTTCGTTTGTCAAAATTTGATGGACTGTGGTAAAGTTCATATTAAATTGTTCTGCAATCATTCTGACAATTAATCGCTAGTTGTACCGAATCAACTCTCTGATTTGCTCAACATTGTCATCACTTTTTGATGTTAATGGTTTTCCAGAGCATGGATCATCCGCAACTGATTACTGGCCATCTGAAAATGCTTTAAACCTCCTAAAAACTTGGGCTCATGACAGAGCGTCATCTCCACATGCCCTTTTCAATTTTGAAAAAGTTTCAGTAGACTTCTCACAGAGTTTAACACAAAGCTTGATTGCACAATGTTGCTCATAATTAGTATCACTCATTTTTGCAACACACAACAAAAACTTGTTTCACAAAAAGTTTGTTTACATCTCACATGGCAACAATAAACTAAAAATATTAATACCTAATATAAATCAGCTGTTCATATAACCATAAGTTTACTAGTAACTTTACAGTGTTACCACTTTGCCTGCCAAAAAAACTAGTCTCATTACTTTCTTTACAGACCTCTTATATGAACAAACATCAAAACAAGAAAATCTCACATGTAAACAATAATAAATTAAAAACAAGACACTGAAATCAAAATACTCAATCACAAAAAAATAACAGTGTAAATACATACAATTAAATTACACTCTTTAAAAAATCACAAACAAGAAAAATCCTTCAAAACCTAATCTAAACACCAGTGCTATATTCTATACCATGAAGACACTCAGCATTCTCAGTGGCACTCTCTTAAGAATCTTGATTAGACTGAAAGCTAGTTAAGACTCAAAGTTTTTAAGTGCACTGAACTCAACTTAAAACTTTTTTTAAATATTTTAAACAGTACTTTAAGGATGCCACAGTATCATCACTTCTCAATAAATCAGTGTTGGACAGTATGAAAATCTGGTGAACAAAGATTGCACACTACAGAAATAAATACATCTCTTACAAAGTTGCGCCAATAAAAGATAAACTTAGGGAATACAACATGAGCTGTAATGGCTATGTCATGCATTAAAGTGATGATCATATGACAACACATTTTTGTGAAAGAAGAGGGCCAAAACAGGCCACAGCCATGGCTATCCCATGTCAACGTTGTCTACAACCACAGAAAAATATCTAGCAATGAAAGAAATACATCCTGAAATTGTTAAAGATAGGACAAAACGATCTAAGAAAACTAGGAAGTGTTATGTCCAAATAAAGTGGGATAAAGCCAGGGCAAAGAAGAAGAGTACAGCATTAAGGCACCAAATTTTAAATTTATAAAATTTTTTTGAAACAAAAATTTAACAATCTTTCTATTTTAAATGTCAGAAATAAACCAAATGTAAAAAATTAAGCCATACATTACAGTCTAATCAAAAGGAGCTTAACAGTCTTTTAACAAAGTGAAATAAATAACATTTATTTCTAAAGTCACCTGGCCTCATGTGATTCCAAATAAATAAAAATCCAGCCAGTATATCTAATCACCATGGTCCTTATTAAATAAATGGGTCATTATGTAATATAAAGATCTAAAATGATTTTTAACAACACAAATGATTAAATGATTAATTTTAAGAACACAATCTCCTTATATACATAATCAGGACGTAATTTTATTATGTCATTGAGTATGTACATACTCAAGCATTTAACAAAATATACAACAGTTAAAACTACGGTACTTTTTAAGAAGATGCTGATCTGTAGTTAGTCAGTTGTTAGATGGCGCCACTGAAAGGAAAAAATAAATTTTAAAAGTACCAAAACTTCTAATTGGCAATGTTCAAAAGTTCTGTTTCTTCAGATAGTGTAAAGCTTTCTTTTAATATTTAGTAGAGAATTCACAAAAGATTAACCTTTTTTCCACACTGCCTAACCCTGCATTTCATCTGTTCAGAACAGTACACTACAGCTAACTATGTTGGTACCACATTTAAAACATGAAACAAGCTATCAATGTAATAATGATAATCTATTTAAATAATAAAATACCTGTCCACCGCCTTCAGGAAATATAATAGTATCTTGTAATATTACATCATATCCATTCAATTTGATTTTTTTCCCATTAAATACAGTTACTATACTGTTTTCTTTACAGGATTCAACAGTAGATTCAAACTGCAAATATAAAAAATGCAAATTAAAAGACCAAACACTTATGATTTTAAAGAGTTATACATTCATTCATTCATTCATTAAATAGATTATATAAATTAAAATTGGAAATAGTGAAATCAATATTCTATGGAGCTGGAAAGTTACTAGGTTTGTCCTGTGATGGGAAACCAAGATGACACTTTTCAAAAACCTATTCAGTTAAAAAAAAAAAAAATAGTTCAACTAGTCTCCAACTGTCAATTATTCATATAGAAAGTAAGTATTCATCATATCACTACGTGGAACTAACTTTGATAATGAGGAAAACTGATAAAAAAACAGTATACTAGGAAATTAAACATGTAAAGGTGAAGAAATGTGTAATGAGGAACAGGATAAATAAACGCAGATTACAATAGGTAAACACGCAGCTAGAAAAAATGAGACCCTAAAAAAACTTAGATGGATAATACTTTAAGTGGGAGTGTTTGTTAAAGCAAATGGTTTAAGGAACCTTATGCGGCAGGAAATTATATTAGATGTTTAACGGACATAGAGTGGAAGAACCAACTATTTAAACTGATAAAATTGGGAAAAAGTAAGACTAAAAAGCATGAAGGAGTATCAAATTAAAATATAAATCTAAAGCTGTTAAATTTGTTTTTTCATTATTATTTTGTTTTACTTCTGCTGTTTGTTACATAAACAACAATCATTGAGATATTGATATTTGGAAGAAAAAAAAATTGTAATTCTATTTTAGTACGGCTAAAATGTGCAGGGTACAAATGTTAATGACTTGCATCACCCTTCTCCTAATCAACAGACATTACATTTAAAAAACTAAGTAACGAATAAATAGTTTTTATTTTGGTAGCATTTTATCAATAATGCTAGACTACAAATTAATTTCGCAAACTTAATTTAAGAAACACAATATCTAATTCACAAATCTTTTATGTTTACAACTTAAACAAATGAATACCTCTTCAACAGTTAAATATATAGTCTTTATGTAGTCTTCGATTAGCCATTAAACTCGCTGGTTCAACCTCTTGAACACATTAGGAAATTGCAACAATAAATAAAAGCATATTAGTAATGACAAAATTCCAATAGCAAAATTCTAGAGCTCTAAATAATTATCTCTTAAATATTCAAAGTTAAGCAACAATTGTTGAAGCAATCTTTGAATTGTTAGGATAGGAGTTTAGTAATAAATAATCACTGTAGTCAAAGGGGCAGAAAATTAATTTCTGAAGAAACAATGTAATAAAAACTCTTGTTTAGTAAACACATACATGTTTGCACATTACAAGATAATCGTCAGTAAGCATATTTCACCATATTCAAATGTAAATAGTTCATTTTTAAACATTTTACACATTTCACGATGATCAATGAATTTTATAGTAAAAAAATAAAAGGCAGGAATTTGTATCAAGACTTCAATAAATATAACTATGTATAATTTACGTAATTTAACATCTATACGAAAAAATAATATAAACGGTTTCACGAAAATAACTGTAAACAAATTTGAGAACACCCTTTAATACAAGTAGCAATTTTTCGTACCTCCTTAAGAAAACTGTTTCGTTGACATGCAAATACCATTATTTCAATGATTAAGAGAAATCAATGATGAAAGACTACAACAGAACTGTTAAGGTTATATTTCACTCCTCATATTACGAAATACAAGCATTAAGTTAAAAAATAAGTACCAGTACCGGATACAACGAACATCGGTAACAATCATAACCTTAAACCACTGCCTAAAACATACTATAAACAAACAAACTTCATCTCATTCAGTTTAATCAAACTTCATCGCTCATTCAAATGAGCGACTCTTTGAATGGGAAACTAATGAATGAATGAAAGGAAACCCACCAAGTTGATCTGGGGATGAACGCGTTTTCCCACCAAATCAGCTGATTTGGGAGTCGAGATTTCTACCGTTCAAATCCTAGTAAAGGCAGTTACTTTTATACAGATCTGAATACTAGATCGTGGATACCGGTGTTCTTTGGTGGTTGGGTTTCAATTAACCACGCATCTCAGGAATGGTCGAACTGAGCCTGTAAAAGACTACACTCATATATCATCTTCATTCATCCTCTGAAGTAATACCTAAACGGTAATTACTTGAGGCTAAACAGGAAAAAAAGAAGAGAATGAATGAAAGGATTGATGACTTCATTTAATCAGGTAAATAAAATAGACAAATATTTTATTATGATCGGTACATTATACTATTACATTTTAAACAAATGCCTGGTTGAATCAGGGAAATTGTGGTAAAACTTGATTTAATCAAAGCAGCATTATAAAATACAAATAGTATATTTGAGTGTTTTCCTAATGGCTATCTAACTCCTTTTCTTCGACCTAAATCCAGAAAACCTGGATAAGACATAAATCTTTAACTACGGATGTAGGAAGATGTAGAAAGTAGCTCATGGCATTAAAGTAAATAGTTAAAAAAATAATTATTTTTTCTGTTCAACATTATATTAAACAGTTGAATAAGATTACAATTGTGCAGTTTCCCACCCAGAATTAGTTTATGCTTGTAATCATTAAAAAACTAAATTATAGATATTCAACAGAAATATGTTCCTGGGGTTTTTTATATGAAAGAGATGGCTATTATGGTTGTTAGCCATTAATAATTTTGTTTACTGTAGAAAAAACTACTCAGCTTTATGTAAAAAGATGGACTCTACTCACTAAACTAAAAAATGAAGATAAAGGAGTTTTTCATGACAAACAGTATTCACAGAGTTAAGCTATACACATCTTAGATAATCCTGCAATTATTGAGCTGCTATAGATTTTTCATCAACAGTCATTTTTTCTGAATAGTTAACTGTCAGACTTATTTTAACAAAGTTTAAAATAAAATAAGTCAGAATAAGTTTAAAAGAAAGCCACAAAGTCCACAAGCATAAAAAATACAAAATTAATAATTAGATAATACACAAAAGGAGTTAACATTTATATAAATTATATATATATATATTTTTAATTCATTAACATATTGACCGTTGTGCTAATTGAAATCAATAATAATAAGTTAACCATCAACACAGTAACAGTAAAAAAACTAATACCAATAATTGACTTTCACAGGACCCCACATCATTAGTCAGTTCACAATTCTATAATCACATTGAGCAAATAATAAAAAACCTAAAATTTAGAAAACATAAACACATTAATAACCACAAAACTTTTAATAATACAACTCCACTGCCATTACTGAAATGATGTAAATTTAGAACATCACACTTCCTGCATTCATAATCATTGTTACAAACTTCTACAAAAAAAGTCAACTATTGGCAAATATATATGTAGTGGCGAAAGTCAACTATTGGTATTAGTTCTTTTTTTTAGGTTTTTCTATTACTGTGTTGGTGGTTAAATTGTTATTATTGAATATATATATATATAACATTACAGTAAATATGTGAAAATAATAAACAATGAACCAATTTCTTCTGAGTAAGAGTAGATCTCAAGTAATTTTTGATTCTTGACAGTGTGGAAAATAATCCTTCAGCTGCACAACTTATTGGTGATGTAAATTAATACACTTTAAGGCATACATATTTATGTTAGGATATAAGTCTTGAAGATTTTTCAATATTAGAAATTTGTTAAATTGGCAATAGTGACATTTCTTTAGCAATGGCATTGTCTAATTTTTCTTGAGGTAAAAGTTCTTTAAATGAAGACACTCAACAACAAATGAAGATTCTTCAATGTCAGTTGCATGAATTTTCTGCAAAGAAGAAACTGCCTTGGCAATTTCCTTGGCATTCAAGCTGCATATATCTGTTAAGAAAGAGAATCTGCTGAGATATTCAATATAAATAGTGATTCTCTTGTTAGAAAATCAGAAAGAACCTTATTAACCTTCACATATTTTACTCATACATTCACATACCTTAGGACTAAAGGACATATCAAAGCTTTCTTGAAAACTATAATCTGTGTTGTTTCTATCTCCTCTCCTGGTTTGTATGAGTCAGATTCTTCAAAGAACTTCTTCCTTTTTTTGATCTTTTGAGCCTATCTTCTACATATTCACCACTGAATTCAGTTGGACAGTGTTTAATTTTTTTTCACTAGAAATTTTATAGAAGTTAAACAGACCTTTCAGTTCATTCACAAATGCAATCAGAGATTTGTGCAGCATCACAACTGCAGCTACAATCTTATGCACGAATGTATCTTTTCACTAACACAGTTAAATTTATTGAGAACATCACCACCAATAAGACTCTTTTTCTGTTTAGTCACTGGAACCACTGTAAGCTATTACTTCAGAGGATAAATGAAGATGATCGGTATGAATGTAAATGAAGTGTGATCTTGTACAGTTTCAGGTTGATTGTTCCAAAGATGTGGGGTTAATTGAAACCCAGCCACCAAAAAATACCAGTTATCCACGATCTAGTATTCAAATCTGTATAAAAGTAATTGCCTTTACTAAGATTTTAACCTAAGAACTCCCAGTTTATGTTGTCATAAATGAAGTTTCAGTGCAAACAAGTTTTCTTAAAAGTTCCTTGGTTTTGTTTTTTGTTTTTCATATTCATCTTGGCTGTTAGTCATACTTCTGAGACACTTTGCAATTGCCTCAAAATCTCCAATGTGGCTTTTGCATGCCTCTTTGGTTGCTGACCTTCTTGTTATGCTCTGTGATTTTATGGAGAGGTTCTTATCACCAGGCTTGAAAAATGATTCTAGCATGTTCCATCTAATTTTTTTTTAAGAACAAAAATTGTAGAGACCTTGTAACAAGTGAAAGAATGAATGATCTAGAAAGATTACACAGCATTCTAGCATACTAGATCCCACCAAATTAAGGGATTGGGCTTAATACATCACATCTTCTTTTGGTCTAGTGTATATTTTAGAGTAACCTCAGACATATTTAAAGCATTATCAAACGATTGTTCATGGCAATTCTGATTGTTTAAGCCATGAGTCTTAAGAAATTCAAAAACTGAATCAATAAATCACTTTTCCTGCATGGCCTTGGTTTTTAAAATATCTACAAAGGGGTTCTTCAGGATATCCAAACTCATTCACATACCTTAGGATAACTTGATTGTTATGTGTAACATCAAGAGTTGAATCAATGATTATTGAAAAGAATTTTGAGGTTTTCACTTCTTTTAAGATACTTTCTATAACATTTCTACCCATAACCTCAACACAAGTTGTAGATGAAAACTAAGATGACATTTCTTGACCAGGGTTCCCATCCTTATCAATGTGGACTTTTAAAAAAGGGTCAAACTCTGCAAGTAGTTCTAGGCACATCATGTAGTTTCAATTATTATTTATTAGTTCATCTTCTCCTCTAAAGGCAAGCCACATGATGCTAGCTTTTTGATCATGGCAACCACCCTTTGAAACACAGCTTTCCAGTACTTTACTTCTTTAATTTCCCAATTTCAGCAGCTCTCAATTTGTAGATTAACAGATTATCAAGGTGAGCATGTAAATTTTCATGTTCTTTAACCTGTTGGTAATGATGTTTCCAATCAATAATTACAGTGTAACTGAATTGACTTTAAGTTAAACAAAACAGTTTGCTGGGGCCACAAAACAAAGATCCCTGGCTAGGGGAATAAACTAGGTAATCTCTATTCACTAGATCTCTGTTATTAACCTTTCTGTCAAACAATGCTTTGTTCAAAAATATGTTTGGTAATTGTGAACCTGACTGTCCTCAACCTTAATCTTTTTCAAATTGAAGTATGTTAAAAAGTATGTTAATTAATTAATAAAAATACAAGTTGGAAGAGTAAAATTACCTTAGTATTCTTCCTCAGAATCTGTAATGGCAGTAGCGTAGTTATCAGCTGCTTTGGGCAACTCCATCATATAGTGAGGATACAATGAAGAAAGACTGCACCATAAATGATGAACTTGGATCTTGTAGTCCCTGTATTTTCTTTTGAAAAAGAACTTTGCAAGATGCCAGTGCAAGTGGTGCTTACAATTTCCTTACCGAGGACCGCACTTCTCGCCAAGTACGCTCAATTGTATGTGTATGAGTTCCTGTGTCCGGATGTATGAAATTATATTTAACTTAATCTTACCATTTTCCTCCCTTACTCCTCTTTGCCGGACCAACATTTAAGTATAGAACAGCGTAGGGGGTGTTCTTTAACTGTTAAGAAGGAGCCTTTCCACATACCGGCAATAGGTCCAGAATGGCAGGTCGAGTCGCCAGTTGGATCTTCATCTTTTTCCCACTCTAGTGGGGTACGCCAAAACTGGTTTCTCCACTGGTTCGGGTCTTTTCTTAACAACCCAAATACCCTCAACCTTCAGGGATCCTAGACTCAGCGGATCCAGAGTACCCCCACTTTGCCACAATAACTCTCTCAGAGTACCCCCACTTCGACACAATAACTCTCTCAGAGTACCCCCAATAACTCTCTCACAGTTAGGTCTCTAAACTAACCTAACCTATTAGGTTAATTACTAACGAACGACCTTGTGCGCTTTATCAGATATGATGCCTACACAGATAAATACTACTTTCCGACGACTACTATATGTGTTTCTGTTTTGTACTAGTTCGATTGTCCATCATATTCCAATATAAGAGATGTTTAAGTTGAGGATTGAGAACGTTCAGGCTAACAATTATCATATGTTTATATCAGGGTATACTCTTTTCGATTGTTTAAAGTTACCATCTTTCTATTGATTGAAACCATTTTTACAAAATAGTGTCTCTTAGTTTCTAATTTTCCACAATAGTGGATAATTACTTGACTTTAGTTACCAGTAATACTAGTAGCAGGAGTATCATGTTTTAAAAAAGTCTTCGTTTTTTTTCTGTGTCGGGTGCAACTTTATTTAAACCTCCACTTGGCTACGTTCACAATGATACGAGACTAATTTGAACATTAACTCCAGGCCTCTTGTTCATTAGTGGATCGAACAAGACAGACACGTCTTTACTGAAAGATAGGCGTCTTTCACTTAAAAAATACAAAAAAAAAGAAATTCTACTTTAATAAAGCTGCGAAACTTTAGAAAAACACAAATATGAGTGTTATCGCCAAAACGTCTACCGCCAAGTACAATTGTAAGCAATTCAGATTAATTATATGGAAGAAAAATTTTACTAAAGATATTTTATAAATTGTTTATTAAAGTTAAAAAAAAATACAGTAACAAATTTGTAAGCCAATATGAATTTCAATTTCTTTTTTCATATTATGACTTATCTAAAAACAAACGGAGGTTTGTAAAAAGGTTTTCTACAAACGTAAAAAGCAAAAATTTAAAACCAGAAAAACCTTTTAAACCTTGGTTTTAAACTTTAGGTTTTAAATTAAAACCTTTTCTAAAAACCTGTAAAATGAAAAACAGTAGTGCAGTGAGATAGGAGAAAAACAGTTACAAGTCTTCTTTTCCAAAAACGTTTTCAATTAAGTATAGGAAATAACTTAAAAAGGAATTAAAATTTGCTGGCAAAAGATATTCAAATGTGATTTACAGCGTTCATACATTTTGTTAATAAAAAAAGCAGAATTAAAATTTTCAAGGTTAAGGAATAGTTCAGTAGAATTACGTTAAAGAATGACCCATACAAATTTCATCGTTCTTTCTTTGCACCGAATCAGCCAGAATATTAAAGAAATATACGAGTATTAGTTTAGATTCATTACACTATAAGCGCTCTGAACTTCATATCCAGGCATGCAAATGAAACAAAATAAATAAACTTGAACACTGTTATTTGTGTTAAAAAATGAGAAAAATTCTGGTTTTATGACATTTCTAAAGAGTTTTGTGTTCATATATATTGGAATTGCATATGATTTTAAGGATACTTCAAATTTTTTATAGAATATATTCAATTTTTCAAACTTATTAAAATTACTAAGTATGTAATTTACGGATAATTTTTTGTATAAAACAAGTAATTTTCAGTTCTTTATATTAAATCTAAATAAAGCACCTCATGTTGGGTTTTGGGTTACATATTTTATGTTTGAAATGGCGATAATGGAGTTCAGGGATTGGTTGTAAACAGATACTGCTTCACAAGATCTGCAGATGCGCACTGCACACTGCAGGCTGTAGTTTCTTTCGTGTAATGTTATGGAGTGTATGGTGCTCATGCTTTGATATATTTAGTAGGCGTAGATCATTATTGCTTTTAGAGGTGAAGTTGTAACTTGTGTTGTTTTTATTGTACAGACTTGAGAGCTATATATGTGACTGTGTTTAATTTATAAAATTTACGTTTTTATTTCGTTAAATCATGATTGGTGTCGTCAAGTGAGTAGCAGATACAAGAGAAATCCTCAAAATTTGGATTTCTATTTAAAGGTGAGCCTCTGGTACCGAGCTGCTAATATGTTTATTTATACATTTTGAATAAGTAATTTTGTTTTTCTTTGGCTAGTTGTATGATTGAGTTGTTAATGTTACATTTAGCAGTATAAGTTTACGCCCATCGCAGAATAATATCTCAAACGTTGCCGACTTGTTTTGATTGAATAAGCCAGTTTGAATTAGGTACTGGTCAGATTTTTTTCGTGAAAGACCTGTTTTAAGTTATAAAATGCTGACGTTTTATGTTATTTATAATTGTTTGCCCTGTTACTGCTTTGTGTACGAAATTTTTCTTTATTTGATTTTTTATTAAAATTATGATTATTACGTTACTATTTTCTTATGTTAATATTAAATTAATAAAAAAATTAATCATGTAAACATATTCTATTGAACTGTACTTTTAGAAGTATTTTATACGTTTGTAAATATTAGGCTTATTACCTGCCATGCTTTACTGATAAGATATGTGATGAAGTATTCCATAATATTTGAGTGACTTAACTCCTGTAATAAAATTGTTAACTATTTAATAAACACAGTTTTGGAGAACAGTTTTTTCCAGAACATGAATTATTTTCAAAAGCAGAATCTAATTAAATTTCACAAATTTATCATTTCTAAAATGAGAAAATGTTTTATAAAGCATATTTATTAATGTAAAGTAACCATTTAATTACTACTTGCATTATAAGAGGAATATTAATAAGCCGTTTTGATTATAATAATAGAAAATCTATACCTTTAACTGTTATCTGAACACAAGTCTATTTCTTAATGCAACAATTTGCCTATGTTAAATTTTAATTTGTAAAATGTATTTATATTACTTTAGAGTTAAGTGTTAACATTTCAGATGTGTTTTAATTATGTTTTCTTAGTTATCTAATTGAAAGTGTGTATAAAACTGCCTGTTAGAACATTTTGTATTTTTTTCTTTTAAATTCTGAGTTGTAAAAGATTAATTGTGAAAAAAATTAAGTAAATTCTAAAGAATATCAGATATTTCATAGGTGACTTATTATGGTTAATGTTGTCAACATAATTCAACTCTTTTGTTACTTATGAAACTGTTATCAATTCATAGATCTGTTTAGTCCCTATAACAAGGTAGAGTAGATGTACAATTGTTAACTGATTGTCTTAGCGTGGAATATAAACAAATTTTGAAAAGTATTTTCCAGTTGTTCTTTGTTATTTAATTCTGTTCAAATATATATATTTTATTTTTCTGGCAAGATCGTGATAATTAAATCAGATGTTGACGTGTTCAGATATATCCCATTTTCAAAACTCACTGTACTCTCAATACTCAATAAAAAATAAAATAAAAAAGTATTCAAATAAGTTTAACATAACTAATATTTATTATCTTGTGAATGATTTACAAGATTGTTAATATTGGAAATTGATTATTGAAAATGCCTTAGTGGTTTTATTTTCTTCTGGTTAAAAGTTATTAAAGTAAATTGCAAAACAAAATTATTTACAAGAAGCTCAAAAACAATTTATTTACAAATATTCTATTTAAAATCTAAAATAGAAAGTCATTTTAATTGTTAAACAGTTATCATTTATAGACACTGATAAAAGGTATGACAAAAGAAAATAAGTAAAAATATTATATAAATAGTTGAAAAACAAAGAAATAATAAAAAATGTTTGAAAAATAAAGTGTACTTACAAATACTATAAAACATTTTTTTTTTTTAGTAATACTTTTAGAATAAGTAAAAAGTATTAAAAAACTGTATAATTAAAGTATATAAAACCCTTTTAGATAATAAAAAGTGTGAATTTTGCTTATAAAAAAATAAATTACATAAACATTACATCTTTTATTGAAATTGCCTAAAACAACAACTCTTTGTTTGTACTTTGTAGTAGTTTGAAGAAACATTTGTTGTTTGGCTTTAAAGCTTATTCTAAAGATGCTGCTAAAAATGCTTATCTTGACTGATTTTTAAGTACTGTTTATTTTTTTAGTTATCAGCCTGTTTTTATTTTATTTTTTTAGGCATTTAATTACATGCATCTTTTCCTTTTAATGTATACTAATAATAATTGTTTAACAGTCAAAATGGCCAAATATTTATAGGTTCTAAGTAAAATTTTGGAAACAATTTTTATCTTTTAATTAAAAGAAAAAAGAATTTATTAAAAAAACTTTTTAAATTTATTATTAAAAATTTGTTTAAGGATTTTAACTAGATCTCATGAGTAGCAAATAAAATGACATGAGGATTTGTAAAAAAAAAAAAAAAAACTAGTACAGGAAACTGTTGCGGGTTATTCAGTCTGTGCTTTTCAGTCATTCAAATAAAATGGGAAAAAAATGTTTACATTGTTTTAGAAATGTTTTTTGAATTGATCGTTCATAAAAAAAATTTGAAGAAGCATAAATCATTATGAAAGTGTTATCAGAAATTAATAAATAGAAAAAGCAGCATGTGATGAAATTTTTAAATTAATTAAAATATATATATATATATATATATATTTGTATTGTTGGAATAAATATTGTTTATGCTGCATTTGTTTTTACTTATGGAAAAAGTTTCAGTAAGTGTATATTTGTTTTATACATATATATATATATATATATATATATATATATATATATATATATATATATATATATATATATATATATCATATATATATATATAATCATCTGGTGGATTATATTCATTGTATAGATATAGATTATATATTATATCTTCTTAGATAATCTTATATGTACAGACCCGTGTTGAGATGTCTTCCTTGTGAGTAATTACAAACTTAAAATAATCTTTCTTTTATCAAACTTAACCTGATAATAAAAAAAGAAAGAAATTAATCCTATTTAAGTAACATCTTAACTGAAGAGTTTAAATACTTGATAATATTCTGTTTGTTTTAAATTAAAAAGATATAAACGAAGTAAAATTGCTTATAGAATTCTAAAAACTGATTACATGGTACAGTAATCTTGAACTAAATGTGTATTTCAGTTATTAAAGAAGGCATCTTAGATCAAACAGAGATCAAAATATTGCCAGCAAGCAATCTTTGTTCTTTGGTTCAAAAAACAAATGTTTTTTTTATTTTCCCAGCATAGTCTAATGATTTATGACCTATCATTTTATCTGCCACATATTCCTTATAGAAAGTGTTAAAGCAAGTGTGAGGTTGTATTAATAAAAGGAAATGTTATTAAAGAGTTAGGAAAAAAGGGAAAAAAATACATTTTTATAAGCAGTATAAAAAAATAGTAATACGTCCTCACTATAAGTGGTTATTGGAGAGCTAATTATTATGTTGAGCGCCCTTCTTGTTCATAAGTGGAAGGTGATGTACCAGGAGGTAACCAAGGCAGAGGCAAAGGCATTGCTCCTTCGCATCTAGCAGAAGAGATGGGATCGATCAATCATTCAATGATAGATGGATCCATAGACCGATCTTAGACCTCCAGAAATGGCTCCACCATAAGCACGGGAAACAGATATTAGTTGACCCAACTCCTCACCAGTCATGGCAGCTTTAAAGCATTTTTGGGCATTGGAACCCTTTGCCAAATGCGATTATTGCTTTAGGGAAAATACCACAGAGCACATTTGTTCACATGTGAAAGGTTTGTGCAGCACAAGTAAACATGCCTAAGAGAATTTAGGATGCTAACCTCCAATTACAACACAGGGACTATGCTGGAGAATAAATGGGTATAGTGTCAAGAATGTTGGTCTCAATTATCTGAACCAAGATTTTGGAAGAAGTTCAGGGATGAAAATTCCATGATTTTCCCTTATTGTGTTTGTAATTAAAACAAATTTGATTCCAAGGTTAAAACTATTATGTTGTGAGTATTAATTTACACCTAAACCCATATTACAGTGAATATTATCAGTATAACTCCAATCTTTGCTAAAAAGAATGGTCCCTTATGCTTAAAAAAATAATATCCACCTTTACCAAGCTACACAATTGAACTGTTTTTGCGTAACTCAATAGAGTACATTATCTTACAAGAAAGGGCCTTATTATGCTTTTGTTGCCATTTTTTTACGAATTACTGAACCATTTGAAAAATTTTCCACCAATTTATATAAATATTATTAAAAGATTTTCTTTTACAGAAACATTACTCTGTCGATGAATTTTTAAAAAACTAATTAAAAAAAAACCGCCTCCTAGCATGTACGTAAATATGTATTCAGAATAATATTGAATAGCAACTTCTTCATCTATTTTCTAATCATTTTTTATGTTTAATGTATTTACCTTTTGTGTTATATTTTTTTTTCATGTGTTTCTATTTAAATAATTATTTTGGACTTTGATCACATTTATTTTTTATCTTCCAATTTGTTTTTATATTTATATTTTATTTCATAATGATGTGATTTATATATTGTATTATTACGTAATGATCAGAATAAAAGATTTAATTATTTATTTGTTATTTAACTTTGTACTTGGGCTGACCAGCCCTGTACAATCCCTTTTACTCAAAATAAGATTTTCAATTTTTTTTGTTCAGTTCTTACAATTGTATTATTTATTTCTGGTATGATTTTCCTAAGCAAGCTCCTGTTTAATTCTACCTTTTAACATTTCATCTGCTGTGATGCGATTATAGTCATATGCAACTTCTGATTTTTATAAAATTTTGCAGAAGGTTAATTACTTTTAGGCGGAATGATGTATGCAGAGCAATTTTTTATAAAAGTTATTCTTTAAAATTGATGCCCAATATTAATGTTTAGAAAGCGCTGAGTATTCTATCACTAATCGAACTAAATTCGCTATGTAATTATTAAGTTTGCTAAATATTTATTGTGCAGTCTCTAGTAGACAGAAATTGGAAAATAAGAAAAATATTATTTACAAAAGTACTAACAAAATGGATGTTTTGTGGAGGTACTTCCTGGACAATCAGTACTATCCAGGAGATAATGCTTGTGCAAGTTGTGCTTAGGGTACTGCTAATACTATATTATTGTTGACATTAGCTAACCTACTTCAGCCAGTTTCAATATTAGTTTTGTTTAGATTTGTCGTGTTTTAATCTTTAATTTAATTAATTAAATTTTATTGTAGAGTTCAATTTGTTAAATTATGCACAAAATGGGTGAATACTATTCACAGAACTATTGTATTGATGTGTCGCCAACCATGGGGAAAATTTCTCCCTCATATGGTGGAATAACATATGATATAAATAAATGTAAACTACTTTTTTTTTTATTGTTGTCTTTTTAACAACAGTGATACTGATTATTTAATAAAGTACTGCAGTAAAATTAAAAGAAAAAAGAGAAAAGTTTCTTCACAATGTTGTAAATATTTTTAATCGATTTGTTTTATTTGTTTAGGTCAATAATTTTAAGGAACTGTTTTAGTTAAATGCATACTACGTACCAGTTCATAAATCTATTCTTAACTTTTTTTTTATTATGGCTTTTCATCAGTTCCATTAAATTCTCTTAGTGCTTAATGTTGTTTGGATTTACATGTTATTAACTGCACAGTATATAAAACTGATCGTTACAGATTTATTCGATGCTAAATATATAATATTAAGCACTAAGTATATAACATTACCTCTTCTTGTTTGTTTATTTATTTATTGATTATTGGTGTTATATTTATATTTTCTTGTTGATTCGGTTAGTTATGTATAAAATTAGATACTCTGCTTGTTTGTTAGTTATGTGAATAGTAAATGATTGAGTTTAAGTTTTCTTTTATTGGCAGAAGAGGAAGGGTTGGTTTGTTATTGGAGTTCTATTATTGCCTTTGTTAATGGGAGATACCCGCAAATATAACTTTTTATTTGTCTAAACGGTTTTAATTTGAGATAAAACTATTTCAAAAGCTAATTAAAAATGTTTATGAATGCTTGTCACATTTTTCATTTTATTTCTTTTCATTTTTGTTCACAAGAATTAAATTAATATATATATATATATTTTTTTTACTTAAAGTTAAGGTGATAAAATTGTTATGTAACATTTTGAATTTTTGCATCTTCCTCTCCTGATAATAGATTGGATTTTAGGAGTAAGGTTTGGCTTTATCCAATAGGTAACTATTATTCAGAAACCCTCTGCTTTGGCTTTTTGTGCAATCCTTATGACAATCATACAGATATATTTGTTGTCTTACTTTGTTCGGATGAAGTGACTGCTGTGCTGTCTTATGAGAAGAAGGTATCAACAACAAGATGTGTAGATAGAATCAAGCCAGCGGTCAATACAATTCACATGTTATCTACCAAAGGAAGAAGGGATGTAGGACAATGAAAGGGGGTGTATAAAAGAAGGATAAACTCGTAGAAGGATTACCTTTGATCCGGTAGTTTAGGATGATAGTCTTGACTAGGACTATCCTCTGATTAAATATGAATACAAAATTGTGCTGTTTAATTTATTTTGAAGTTGTAATGCTCAACAATTCATTGTTGTCAGAATCAGGTCCAGTTCATGTAATTAATTAATGAAAAAATTTGTTATAGGGATTAAAGGACATTTAGGATTAATCAGCATTGAATAATAAGGCAATAATTCCCGAATGGGTAACGTGTATAAATAATAGTACAAAGGAGTGGGTTAGTTGTATATTAATCTAAAAGGCTCCAAGATATCTTGGACAGCATTATTTAATCAGGCTGTGGTAGCTGTAGTTTCAAATCTTAGATTAGCCAGTCAAGATATATAGCACAAATTAAACCACAGTCACTACTGGTGGTTTGGAAAAGAACTATATAACTGATAATTTTCCAAATTTTTTCTATGATAGATTCTGTTTAAAACAAAAAAAAAGTAGTTAAATAAACATTGAACCCTAGCTGCATTGTGCTTATTTTTTTTGGTTGTCTTGTCATCTGTCAGGGGTGGTATGGCTTTGTACTCCTGTTTTTTTTAACTCGCCTTTTCTATTCATAAAGTTTACTTCTACTTACCTCATTCTTAAACACAGTAGTCCAAGGATGTGTTTTATTTACCGTCACCAGATAGGAACAGATACTATAGGTCCACAGGCAGAACTGCTCTATTATCAGACTGTATAAATAAATACTAATGGAACACTAACCAAAATAGGTTAATCTTAGCATGTTTCTGATAGGCATTTAGTCAAAACACACAGGAGAAAGAATAATTTTAGAAAATAAAGTGAATGGTAAATAGTGAGAAAGTGATCTTCACAAGACTGTGAAGTGAACTGTACAGCCTCTCTTTAAAACAGTGCTTCAAGGTTCTCTCTAGGTGGTGACTGTATTTGCTCTTAATCGCTTGGAAGATAAGGATTTTTTTATTCAGGTGTAAGCATTACATTGTTGATCAATAATTTTGCCTTGGTTCTTGGTTACCTTAAACAAAGCAAATCTCTTCTTTCAAACACTAAAGAACCATTTAATGTTAGCTAGCCTAATTCATTAGAAAATCTTATGTAATCCCTGAATTGTACAAAAGTATAAAACTAAATAATAAATTGCGAGACGATATCCCCAATTGAGGATAAAAAATAATTAATTGT
Organism: Lycorma delicatula; assembly: GCF_047948215.1. NCBI lineage: Eukaryota > Metazoa > Arthropoda > Insecta > Hemiptera > Fulgoridae > Lycorma > Lycorma delicatula. Next base: position 54,949,064 of record NC_134460.1, on the reverse strand, counting down.
AAATAATATTTACCAACAGCCCTCTATCTGTATTGATGAGATCAATTCCCATTGTGTTGATTTTATTTTCATTGCCAGTCGAAGTGTGGGGTTTTACATTAAAATAGTAATATTTAAAATCAAATTAATTTTGTTAAATGTGTTTGACCTGTGTAAAATTAAAATTACTGTATACAGTAGCGAAAAGACAGATTGCCAGTGAGTGTAGTGTGGGGTTAGGTACTGTAAATGAAATCATGAAAAGGTTTAGGGAAACAGGTTCCGTCTCTCCAGAGAGAAAAGGAAAATGCGGATGGAAAAACCACACCTACACAGGATCGATTACTGATAAGAAAAAGCAAAATTAATCTACGATTGTCGGCTGTTGACCTTAATAATAGTTCGTAGAAGATTGTTGGCAGCGGGAAGGATTGCTCGGAAGCCTAAAAAGAAGCAGTTACCGACACAGGCTATGAAGACCAAAAGACTTCAAAGGAACATAAAGAATGGACTATTGAGATGGCAGGAAAAAGTTATTTTTTCAGATGAGACTCATTTCTTTGTCCAAGGGGAGAGAGTAACCTACATTTGTAAGTCAGTAGATGAGAAGACTACTACGCCAGCACACCTACTGTAACAAGCTCTCAAACACCCAGCCAAAAAGATGTTTTACATATGAGGGAACAGCCAGGAGCACTTATGCCTGTGGATAGCATGATTAAATTGGACCAATACATTAACATATGTCAAAGAAAAATAGCCTCACTTATGTAGAAGAACTTTGTATTATGTCACATGTCAAAAAAAAAAAAAAACAATTCTTCAAAAACCAAAAAAAATGAGTCCTGTGGAACTCCCCTGACCTGAATCCTATTGAAAATTTATGGGCCATACTAAAAAGACTTGGGAAAATGAATTGTAGCACAAAAACTGACCTTATTAGTTCAGTGATACAGGTTTGGTATGAGATGAAATCAAAAATCATTGTTCTACCTTAGTTGAATAAATGCCAAAGAGGATAAATGAGATAATCAGAAACAAAGGACGACACATAAACTATTAAATTTGAATAAGTTTGAAAACATATTAAACATTTTTTCTTTTAAAAATAAAATTTTCTGTTAAAAATACTGTGTTCGGATTAATTTGTTTGCCACTGTATATCAATTTACAAAAACAGTGATTTGTAAAATCGACCATAATTTTAAATGTTAAAAAATGATTGTTATATGTAAACATAATTTCTTTTCAATTTTATTTACTTTATTAACAATCTAGAATGATACGGTATTTAATAATTTCTTTTAGTTTTATTTCTTTTGTGTAGATAAATAATTATGGTTTTTATTTAATTTGTTAGTTGACTGTGTGCATGTAGGTGTGCTTCACCCTAGGTCGACTAGTTTCAGAATGTATTGTCTGAATTAGACTTTGATCACTAATGATACTTGATTTTAAGTCTGTTAACAGTAGTGATACCGTTTTCCAAAATAACAAAAAGGAGAAAATATTAAATTTTCCCTTATACAAGCACCAGGATCATTTGATTTTACGTAGTAAAACTTTACCCTTGTTTTTACTTTCATTTTATATCCGTTGGAAAAAATTAAAATTATAAATTCTTAATTTTAAATTTCATTTTATTCCCAAGAATTTTTTTTAAACGATAAAGCTATCGTTTTGTGTGCTTGTTTGATTATAATTTATTTGCTCATAAAAGGCATCCGTGCGTTAATCAGATGGCTCTTTAATTTCTTGAGTTAAATCATTTTTTATTGTAGCATATTTTAAGGTCGTGTCAGAGGTGTTTATTAATGGTGAGCCGCTTCCTTTTTGAGTAAAAATCAGATCTCCAAAAGGGATTATTGACCGGATGGGCTCTTAAACTATCTTCTACATGGGGTTCATCGTCTTGTTATATCTTCCTTCTTAGGTAAATCGTCCTTTCCCAAAATTCATTCCTTTTCCTTATACTAGACCTTCCCCCCTTTTTTTTTTTGGTTTCGGTTACACCCTACTTGGTCTGTGCTGAGGATGCCAGGGACTTGTTGAGTCTTGGTGTGACCTGTTGAAGAGATCTTGGACTTGTCTGAGGAGAACTGTTGTTTGTTCCGGGCTGTGTAGTAAGTCTTTCTTTTTCCTGTTTAGCCTCCGAGAATTACGGTTCAGGTATTACTTCTGAGGGTGATATGTATGAGGAGTGTAAATGAAGTGTTGTCTTGTACAGTCTCAGTTCGACCATTCCTGAGATGTGTGGTTAATTGAAACCCACTAAAGAACACCGGTATTCACGATATAGTATTCAAATCCGTGTAAAAATTACTGACTTTACTAGGTCATGAACGCTGGAACTCTCGACTTCCAAATCAGCTGATTTGGGAAGACGCGTTCACCGTTAGACCAACCCGGTGGGTTTGTGTTAGTCTAGTAGCCAAAATGCTTACGGAATAAAGCCGGGTCTCCTTATCTCACTTAATATGTTGATTATCACCTGTAAAGCAATTCAGCAACATTTTATTGAGAACAAAGTGATAAATCTTTATTTTAAGTTGCATAATTATCAATAAAGTAACATAATTTTGGTAATTTGGCTTGTTAAATTAGATTTTCATTACGTATTTGTTTGTTTACACCATCTATCTTGGTATTTCTTATTACTGTGACGTACGTAAAACGCTGAGGTACATGTGACACTGGTCGGAGTTGCTTGCTCTGAGAGTAGTGATGCCTATTATACAGCCATTCGCCTTGACAAAGAGAGGAGTATCACGTAGATTTCAGTAGGATTGAAATTTTGATAGTATGTTGGACTCTGTCAAGGAAGTGACGGGAAAATACTTAATTTACCATTTTTTTCTTCCAACCGTTTTTTACAATTTTTTTGTCTTGCCTGACATCGGGTGCTTGTTATACTTGAGAATTTTTCCGCCATGGTTTGGCGGAAGGGAGGTTTTCTCATGACAGTTCGCTATAACCGTTACGGTTACGGCGCTTAATCTGCAGCAGTATAAATTTATTCTTCATATCATACGATTAACTCTGTTGTTTAATTATTTGAAATGTTACTTTTGAGCATTATCATCGATTGTTATTTGTTAAAATTATTGTCACGTAAGAAAAATAACTATATTTCGTTGTTGGTTTTAAACTCGGCACTATCATAGTTGTTTCGTTGCGGAACAGTTTATTTCCCTTCGCAAAGTGAAACTGTTATTACAATCGATTTCAATTGTCACCTGCGTTAGTTTACAGCCTTCCTTTTGTATGTTTTTCTTCTGTGTAACATACTTATTTTCATTGTTTAATTACATTTGTTAGGTTTCCGGATGTTTTTTCTTTTGTTTTAATGGCGTTGTAAAGTATTAAGTTTTACGAGTTTTTAAATTGTCGTTACCAGTACGGAGGAAAACGAGGAAAAGTAAATTTTATTTAAACTAATAGTAAACAGTAGATCTCATTCATTTTATTCTGAATTTTATAATTAATTTATTCGTCCGGTTAGTTATATTGTTGCAAATCAGTTTATTTCAAAAATTGGAAATACTTCGCGCCGCTACATCACGTCATCGAATTAGCGGGTGATGCGTGTTGAAAATTCGTGCTCGCTTTAAAAATGTATTTTTTTTTTAATGTTATCTGCTAAATTAACGACACGTTTTAGCGACGCAGACAACATTACCCCACTTTATTAAATAAATGAATCCGCAGTAAAATAAGTCGACTTGTACGAATAATTTGCGGTTAAAAAGCTACAGATTATGATTATGAGTTACAATTTTTTGCTGACGTTTTAAAAACCTTGTTTTTTCGTACGTCACTTATAAAGTTGATACCGTTCCGCGATAAAATTCCTTACTTTATAAATAAAAACGGCTAATAATGATCTAATAAAAAAGTTAGTGCTTGTCTTAAAACTGTGTTTTCCGATCTCTCATAAAGCGGTTAATCAGTGTTTTTTAAATAAATTGATGGTAAACTATATAGTTAAAACTTGAGATTTCAAAAGTTCATCTGCCAACTCGTCGTATGTAAGCCTGTTCGTGTTGTTTTATGCTAACGGGGTGTATTGATAAGTGCACATCAGTACAACACATAATACTTGCTCATTTTCTATACTGTTAATAGTTTTTGTTTTACATTTAAGTATTCAAATTAAGGTTTATTATTTTCACTGTAGTGTAAGTACATTATATTGATTTGTGTGTTTTAGGCTTAGGTACCTTTGTTTTATAAAAATAAACAGAAAAAAAATTAATTTGTCGTATTTATAAAATGAACCTTTAAAATACGGCTCAAAGTAAGACATTTTTGTTCTGTTGAAAACCTTTACTGGCCCCATTCCCAGCGGATATACCAAATCCCATCAAAAACTCCTACATAAGAATGAAACCAAATTCTGGCAGCAGAGTGATAATATTTTAAAATTTAGCGTGCACCATGTTTGACTAATCGCGTTGTCAGCAAATTCACTTAAAATATTATACGTACATTTATTTATAGTCGTAAGAAAAATAATTTTTATTTTGGTTGAACTGATGTATAATTTTTTAGCTTGAAATTAAGAAATATTTCTTCTGTCTCTATTATATCTTAATACTTCTTTTATTTTCGCTTGCTAAAACAATTTATTTCCTATCTTCTTAATCCTCTTAACCGGTATCTGAATTGTAATATTAAATATAGATTTTCACCATGTTTTTACGTAGTCATCCAACATATAGAGGTTTTTAAGGATAATGATTTAATAATCTTTCCGATTTTTATGATTTATTTATTCTTATATTTTGTCGGTGAAGATTATGTTACTGACACGATTAATGAAAAATGACGGATCCTAGCCTAGAAGTGAAGTGGAGGCCAGCTGATTTAGAAGTAGTGATTTTGTTTATAATCTTGCATGTGCTTAAAAATTTCTGCAAAACCTATTTTAGATCATCTCGTATGAAAAAAGGTTTTATCAATTTGTTGCGACGTCAGCTTTTTTTTATTATTTTCGGCATATCAAAAACTGAAGAATAAAATAATCTTCTGAAACTGTTTTTTTAGTGTGTGTTTAAAAGATTAATGTAGTTTTTTTTGTATATATTGAAAGCAGCGGTTGAACATGTTTACCAAAATTCTTTATAAAAATGTAAAATAACAAAAATCGGAGTAATAAAATGTAGACTTCAGTTTGATTAATTTTATCGCTCCATTGTGCAATAATGTGAAGGCAGTAATACTGTCATTCTGAAGGGTCCCGTTGAAATTTCAAATCCTTCATTTTAGAAAACGAGATATTTAAAAATGTTATTTTAATATTATGCTTCGCTAACCAAGCACGAGATTTAAATGAAAAGTTATATTTGTTTTTTTCTTTACCGAGCTAAAATTTGAACTTTTCTGTAGTAAAAGCTGAGCGATGAAAAAAAATTCCTGTTTTCTCCATGTCATTTAAGGCGGTTTTTTTTTCATATCCATTCCATCAGACTATCAGCTGTTTGGGTTGTTTATTGATATTTGTGACGATGTTGTGGCCCGAAAACGACGTGTATGTGTGAAACTATTGAGAGCATTTTTTTATCATTAGGTCATAATGTAGCTGCGTAAATTGTTGGCTTTTTTTACGCCAAACTGGGTTAAACTTTTAAAATATATGTGACTGCCATGAATTAAGTTTTGTTAAAATTATAGTTCCCATCTAAAATAGTTGTGATTAGTTATTGTTATTTTTTTTTTTTTTTTAATTTAAGAAGCGGAATTAACACTGTGATATATTAACGGGATTCCCAATACAGAGTTAATAATTTTAAAAAGATGAGATATTGGTTTCAGGGATGGATCCATTGCCTTATTCGGATTTCGGGATGCGATCCACATATCTGAACAGCGCTTTATCCACTTTTTTCCGTCGACTTTTTTTGTGATCTAAACCGGTTAGTGTTAATCACTTAATTCAAACACGTGTAAAAGTCTACCTCGTTAATGTTAGGGTTAATAAAGCCAACAGAATATATCTTCACAAGACTTACCTGGTGTATGGAATATCGATGTAACTGATCCTCGAACACGAAGTTGTTTTTTAACCGATCTAATAATCTCAGGGATCTTTCGCTGCAAAATGAATTGTAATCGTTAACATTTTTATTTCTACGATCGTCAGTCAAAAAACGTAGTAAAGATAAGTAAATTCTTTGTTTACAGTCTTAATTTCTAATGTTATTGAGAAATCAAAACGATGACAATTTTTTCTTAATGCGAAGTCAGAAATAACTTATGAAAATGGTTTAGCTGAATCAAAGTTTAAAGTAGTTTGCCTGCTAAAATGAATCGATTTTTCCTCCCCCTTTAGATAATTAGAACATTAAGTTAATTTTAGATTATGTTTCGGCGAAAACAGTGAGAGATTCTCAAATTGTTTTAAAACTTAATTTATCTTTAGAATTAGTATTCTGCCCGTCTGTATTTGTATTCACATTTAACTTATACCGAAAAGTATATCGAGCTCCAGAGCTCGATTTACTTTTCGGCTATTAAGTTTATTGTGGAGCCGATGAATTGTTTTGTATGAAGATCATCTTTCGTAAAAGAAAAAGCAGTAAGTGATAACATTTTAAAATTAATTACAAAAAAAAAAATTATGAATATGAATAAATATGGTTTATGTTCTCTCGTTTTGGTTCACTTGCTTATAAATAATAATTTTAATAAATATACACTTGTTTAAATATACTGTTGACTAGTTCATCCTACCTCTTAAAAAATTTAGCTTTTTTGGCCGTCTAAAGACAGAATAAATCGAATAAAATGCACGTGAAATTGAACGTTTAATATCGACCAAACACGTACATATATTAGGCTTGTTAACACATGTAGCTTTGTATTTATTGTACGACAAAAATCATTAATGTCTGTGCAGCCGGTTTCAGAAACTCGAAGCTTCTTTTCAGGTAATGAAATTACGCGAGTACAATTTTTGAAATATTCTAAGGCCTGATCTACAGTTTGTGATGTGCCTTTACATTTTTTTAACCGTAAGAAGAAAGATAAAATTGCTTTGTAATTGTGTAATCGTTGTAGAAAAATCTCAAGTTTAGTTTTCCCACGGGAAAGAGTTATGTTAAAACTAGAACTGTTTGGTAATAAATAGTAATCGATTTTTTTAAAAAGAAATATATTGTTCTCGAAGAATCTATTTATTTAAAGTGAGTTTACGGGGGGGGGGGATGTATTTGTTTTGATAATGCTAAAAAAATGCCTTTTTATAGATCATTAACAAAAACCATATGTGACCTTGGGTATGTCCTTGTCATGTTTTCCGTTGTACGATGAAAGCTACTAGGGCATTGTATTAGCAAGCATGCATATTTTTTCGAACAAAATACTATTATTGTGCCGTATTAAATTTTTTGTTTTTTGTAAGTAAAAAATTAAAAATAATTGTTTTTTTCTGTTCTAGGAATTATTATTTGTATGATAAATTTTGTTGAATATGCAATGGTAAAAGAAGTTTTTTGTTTGCTTTGTCATTTAGGTAGAAGAATATTGATAATTTTTAAATATTATTGTTATTGATAATAGAATTAGGATAATTTTGTATCAATAATGAATATTACTTTTTTGAGGGTCAAATATTCCGCTAGATATATAATTCGTGTAAGTTCATATTATTGTTATTATTTCTCTTTAATTAAATATATGACCCCTATTGAAACAGTTCCTGATAGTATCGGATATAATTTTTAATGTACATCGTACTAAAACAAATTGCGCTGTGAAGTTTGGAAATTAACATTATTGGCAGTATAACGCGCAAAAAAGGGCGTATGCTGTTATTAAATCGGACAGCGTTTTCCGGCAAAAGAATGGAACCTCCCTTAAAGTTCAATGTTGATGTTGATTCAACAATATATATATATTTATATATATGTAAAACACATTCATTATATATTTATATAAATGACAGTTAGTTATTTTGTAAATAATATTGAATTTTAAATATGACATGTATATCTTTAAAGTAAATATAAAATTTATTGTGAAAACTGCTGCTCTATTACTTTGTCCAATTCTTTCATATAATTGAATTTTATTCATCAGTGTTGTAAATAGTGCAATCATGCGAAGTGTTTTTTTTATTCCTTTCGTTTTATTATTTTTTTTTTTTGAAATATAAATTTTTCTCATCCCACTATTTCATTTATTTATTTTATGAAAATTTGTTACTTATGAATTTTTTCTTATAATTAAATACGTAAAGTGCACATTTCAACGGTAGCGTCGTATTTTTGTTTTATATAAATTAAAATTTAATAACCCAATATACCCGTAATCCATAACCGAACATACATCCCAAATAGACATATATATTATTTGTGACGTACAACCAATAAATTGTGGATTGTAATGAGTTTTTACCTTTTGATTTATTTTAAAATTTAAACAGATTAGCTATAATCGATGATGCTAGTGTAGAAATGCCTACTTTAAATGTGAAATTATAAAAAAAAGTATTCTATTTAATTTATCTCATAAACGTAATAAATTGTCATATAAATTATACAGTAGAATTGCTTTAATATAACATTAGCGTGTAATCTACCTCGACAAAGACGCATATCTTTTATTCTGCATAGTTGTACTTCTCCTTTTACTTTAATTTTCCTCGCTGGTGTTTTCGTAATGATTATTATTATATTATCAGGTTAAATTTAAAATCATAAAATTGATTTGAAAAAATATAATATTTAATTTAACATTCAAATATTATATTTAAATTTGGTCGTACTTCTATGCCGGTTAATTAATGATAAAACCACAGAGATGGGACTTTAAATTTAAATGGGTCTTTAAATTTAATTATGGTCTTTAAATTTTATGAATTTGATTTTTAAAAATTATAAATTACGAAGAAAAAAGATCTGCGGAGAAAATGTTTGTATGAAGATTAGTTGTGCGAATGTATTAATCAGTTTCATAAGTTAGTAGACTTAAAAAACCGATTGGATTGTTTGAACAGTCTCTCTGTCGTTTTATAAAACTAATACATTCTTTTCCATCTAAAGATGGTCTGATGAGGCATTTCTCGTACAAACTTGAATTTTTTTATTTTTTTTTTATTATTACGACTTTGTTCAAAGTCGTAATAATTTTAATAAAAATACACATTTTAAATTCTTACACAATTCACATTCTTTTTCACGTATTGTATCGAAGATAGGCGAGATAGATTAAATGATCTCTGGAAAAGGTGTTTTCCATGCCGATCTAATAACTAGTGTTGTAAACCATTACTTGCCGTAAATTGTGTACTGATCGTTCGTCCTGCTTCGTACATATTCCCTAAAAGAACAGAATTTGTTCAACGGTTTTTTTCTGATGAAATTCAACCCGATTTTAAACTAAATGTCTTAGCAATGTCTTCGAGAAAATTCTGTAAAAATGGAATGGAGTGCCAAATAGTATAATTTTTGAAAATACTGTTAATTTCAGAAAGTTAAAAAAATATTTATTTTCCTGGAAAAGATAATCAGATTGTTTTCTTAATCCTGCGTTTGACATCGGTTATTCTGAATTTGAAAGAATGTAAAAATATTTAGTGTTATTTAATCGTCATCATCGTAGAGAATCCTATCGTCAGAAATTCTTTGAATTTCTACCTTCTGTTTTCCTTCCTACAGTGCTGCCTTCTGTTTGATGGTTTGATTGTTATAATTGTTTTATTTTCTTCTATGTTGAAGTGTCTCAAATGTTAAACGTTTTTTCTACAAACATTAATTCTATAGTTTTTTAAATAAATTTAGAACCTCTCTCTTTGTTTGTTTCTAAATAGTCTACAAAATTTTAAACATTAATTGATATATTCAATACCGGAAAGATCCTGCCCTCTTCAGATGACCGAGCCATTCTTATTTTGTGATAAAAACAAACAAAAAAGAAAGAAACTTTTCTTACTATAGATTTATTGACATAATTTTTGTATCAGTCGTGTAGTTAGCGTGTTTTCACAGCAATAAGATAGCATAATCGAAAAGTTTTATTGAAAAATGTTTTTTATATTCTCGATTATTTCAAAGAAATACTATTTCAGGCAAGAATACAGAAATAAATAGCTTCTGTGCTATATGGGGCTAGCGTATAATCCTCGTTAATGATAATGATGTTTTTACTGCCCATCAAGCGAAACTGCTGAGTGGTTTATTAGGTGATAAATTCTCTTATTTAGGGATGATCAAATTGAATCTAATCGCACTATTTTCCTTTGAAACGCCATAAAACGCGAAGCTTTTTAGTTATTAAATATTTATTACGCTTGAATATTCATATTTTGAGGCTCCCTCAAATAGAATGAGTTTTCAAGGCACAGAAATGGTCTGTCAAATCATGGTTCGGACGCCCATAACGTATGAATTAACGTAGACCGATGTTTAGAAGATTGATTTCGTTAACTGATCCTTGTATTTGTGTGTTATGAATGTGCAATCTTTGTTTAAAAGAATTTATTATTAGAAAATAACAACCACTTAATCATACTGGGCAACAGAACCGTTGCGTAACTGAACAGAATACTTTTAGTTACGAGAGAGGACGTTATTACGCTTCCGTTGCTGTTTCTAACAAATTACTGAATCGTTTAAACGTTTAAAAAGTTTTTCACCAATTTATTTAAGATATAACGAAAACATTTTATTTTTCAGAAATAATTATTCTGACGATGAATTTTTAAACCAAGAAAATAAAATAAAAAAATAATTAATTGGGAGTTGTTTTTTTCGCTGCTCCGATTTTAAAACACGGTTTCCCTTGCCCCATCCTGGCAAATATTGGGATATTTCATTTATTCATTCGCGAAATATCATATGCATTCATTCCTGACGTAGATCTATATAATTGAGTATTATTATATAACGATTGGAATAAAATATTGATTTTTTGTTTTATTTTCATCCTTCAGGGTATTTTTCGAAATTCTGTGTAGCCTAAATTTGAATCGAGGCTAAGATTTGATTCATTATCCTCTAAAATAATTTTGAAAAGAAATTATTGGAAAAAAAAACCCGAAAAAATCAGCGGTTATTTAAATGCAATAAAAACTATACTTTAACGGTAATTGTGCTTTATAATACCTTTTTAAACTTAGTTATGGTAAAAAAATCATTCGACTTGTCGGTTTGAGTTTATTTTAAAATTATTTTTTATAAATTTGGCAGTATCAGGGAGAAATACTTTTCAACCTTTATCGCTACGGTAGAGGGGTTAAATTACAAATTTTACAAATATTTTTAAAGTTCAGGGTTATCGCGACTGTTTATTTATACGGTTTAACGAATTAGTTTATTGTTTACACTCGAGTCGAAGGAACCGGCCGTTACTCGGCAACTCTTTGTGTAGTCCCTCTCTCTCAAATGACTTTTACTCTTTAATAACATTATATTGTAGTTGTTATGCTGCTATAATGATTAAACATTGTAAAAATCATATCAAACTGAATGAGGAGGTACGTATATAAATATTACGGACTAAAGATAATATAAACTTACCTCTTTATGTTAATAGCGACTTTGGCGCGTATTTCTATATATATAAAATTGTAACTTGACTGCGTTACGTATAAAAATTAAAATAATATCAAATATAAAAATGTGTGATGCCTTTAAGAAAACGTGTACCTGTTGCTTTTTTAATAATTTTTTTTTGTCTTCAGTCATTTGACTGGCTTGATGCAGCTTTTCAAGATTCCCTATTTAGTGCCTGTCGTTACATTTCGGTATACTCCCTACATCCTACATCCCTAACTATTAGTTTTACACATTACAAACATTATCTGCCTGCACAATTTTTCCCTTCTACCCCTTCCCACGAATATTAAAGCGACTATTACAGGATGCCTTAATGTGTGGTCTATTTCTGTTCCTTCTTTTAAGTATATTTTTCCAAATGCTTCTTTCTTCATCAATTTGCCGCAACACATCTTCATTTGTCACTTTATCCACCCATCTGATTTTTAACATTCTCCTATAGCACCACATTTCAAAAGCTTCTAATCTTTTCTTCTCAGGTACTTCCATCTTCCAAGTTACACTTCCATGTAAAGCTACGTTCCAAACATATACTTTCAAAAATGTTTTAAATTCATTTTTGATTAAACTAATTATATTTCTGAGTGAAGGTTCGTTTCGCCTGTGCTATTCGGAATTTTATATCGCTCCTGCTTCGTCCATCTTTAGTAATACTACTTCCCAAATAACAAAATTCTTCGACCTCTGTAATCTTTTTTCTTCCTATTTTTATATTCAGTGATTCATCTACATTATTTCTACCACATGTCATTACTTTCGTTTTGTTCTTGTTTATTTTCATGCGGTAGTTCTTGCGTAGGATTTCATTCATGCCGTTTATTGTTTCTTCTAAATCTTTTTTACTCTCAGCTAGAATTACTATATCATCAGCAAATCGTGGCTTCTTTATCTTTTCACCTTGTATTGTTACTCCGGATCTAAATTGTTAACATCATTAACTGGTAATTCAATGAAAAGTTTAAAAAGTAACGGTAATAGGGAAAATCCTTGTCGGACTCCCTTTTTTTTGTTATGGCTTCTTTTTTATAATAATAGTTTTAATCTTATTTCTTTTTTTTTAGTATGCAAACGACTGTTAGGAAGGTGTGCAAACGAGTCAATGAATCCGTAGCGCCGGCGATCATATGTATATAGATGTAAGATAAATATAAAATAAATTGTTAATATTGTAGCCTTCTGTTTTTTATAGATATCATAAATTTCAGTTTGTTTGAAACGCTTTCAGCCCGATCGATTGAACGTACTGTTAAGAACGTCAAAAGAAATAAAGGTGGCTTCTTTAGTTTAATTACAATTTTTTAACCGAATTCATTTTTATTTTTGTTTGTTCGATGGCTATTGTTACGTAATATAAAAACAAAAATCATTTCTCTTTTTCGTTAATGAATTTTGCTCTTGTGTAGGAAGCAGTGCTCGTCAAATTTTTTATTATAAATCAAACGATCATATTATAAAATCATCATTTTACTCTCGTAAGATAAGTACGCCATCTCCGTACAGTTTACTTTAAACTTATATAAATTTATCCCCTCTCGAAAAGCAGAAGTAATGACCTGCTCTTTAATTGCTGAATTCTGTTTAAATTGCCTGATAGTTCACGATGTCGTACTGCAGCACAGTACCTACTTCAGCTCGGTGCACTGCTTATCAATGCGGTAGCAATTAAACGAGTAAAGAGGCTGTGGAAAGCGAGTCATTCGTCTTCCATTTTTTAAGTTGAAAGACATTCTTCACATAATGAACGTTCGTTCGCTCGAGCATTAATATTTTCTTTTTTTTATCTTTTTTCATTTCTCTTTCTTATCGTTTCATCGTTCTTATACGTTTTTTGCTTTCGTTTTTATTTTTAAACGTTTTAATAATAATTTCTATAATAATAATTTGTAAAATGATGTATTGTGTTTTAGGATCGAACCGTAAATCGGTCTGCATGTTCGACTTGCCCTGAGTACGGTATTCGGTAATTGGTTGTATGCGACTTCTTCAATACATAAATGGTTAATGTTTCTTTTAAAAGTTTTATAATTATCGGTAACGTTTTCCTGTAGTCGTTAAAGTTTTGTTTTGAAATTCCTCAAACACGAGAAATTTCAAAGTAAAACACGTCAAATTTGGTTATTACCCGCTACTTGAGTTTTTTGTTTTGAATTTCTAAATTATTACATTTTTCCTTATTTATGTTGTTTATCTATTTATTTTTAAATATCAGTGAGGGTGTAACCTGCTGTCATGATATTTGGTTTGAGAGCTTAGGCATTTTTGGGGAATTAATTCATTTGATCGAATTAATTCATTTAAATATTGATCCCGTCAGAGGGATGTTAAAGGTTGCTACAGCAAGAAACCAAGAAAATGATTGGACCTCATTAAAAGTTTTTGATCAGTTGGTTGTTAACTTATCAAAAAAAAAAGAAATAATTTTAAAGGGAATAGTTAAGAAAAAAACTTTTGTAAGCGTCTCGTTAAATGACTTATACATTTTTATAATTTCTAATAGTTTCAGATATTGATTTAAAAATTTTTAATTTACTTATTTCGAAGTATTGTCTTAATGGAAGTAATGCTCAACCTTTATCACAGGCATAGGGAAGTAAAGTAGGGATTTTTTAATAATCTTTTCCTGGCAGTCTAAACAGTTTACATTTCAGGTATTTGGTTCTATTTTTATGATAATTTAAGACCAGAGTATTCAAAATTTAGGGTCCTTTGTGTTATTTATACATAAAGAGTATCTCAAATAAATGCGTACACTAATGGTTATAGCTGGAAAACGAACAGGGATAGAAATGACAAAACCATATCGGCTGATAGTTTAAAACATCTGCTTTTCGTTGCTGTCACTAATCGCTAGATAGTATGTCTTAGCTATGTTTATAGCTAAGATTCGGTTGTCTTTTTACCAACTAAGTGGCTTTTGAAGTGTTATTCTGATAGTGTTAAATAGATTCAGAGACGTCTGACAGTGTTGGAACCCACCGCAGACGAGAATAACGCTTGCTAGAATTTGCGACAAGTTGTAGCTAACAGTGGAAAATGTAAACAAGGGGCGGTATAGTAAAAAAACCGTATTATTAATGAAAATGCCAGTTTAGTAATGCAAATCTTTACACGATCCCCAAAAACGTCTTACAGGCTATGTTTTATTGAGATCGGTATTAAAAAAGATAGTATTCGTCGAATTTTACGTGCTAATATGTGGAGAGCATAATCTGAAGACTTCTTTTTACATGCGTTAAATGAAGATGAACTAGAGGCGATACAGTTTTCTGAATCAAGAAAACGGTACATATGTGAAATAAATGATGAGTTTCAGGATTTAATTTTTTAGTAACGCAAATCCATCATTGAACAGAATCCCGTTAATGTATCGCGTCGCTTCGAACGATCTTGTCTGTTTTCTAAAGATGACTGTGCATGATGGGTGACAAAGTGAGTAGGATGCCAACATTAACAATAAACTTCATCCAATCAAGGACAGAGTATCTCCGTGGAGCTTATCATGCAGAAATAACCGTCGGAGATGGTTATTATTTGCCGTTTATGAATAGGGCACACTAGGCTCACTCATGTTGAGCCTAGTGGTGATATCTCAGATGGCTCATGGTGAGGCATGTGATGATATAACATGAACAGATGCACAAACAGCTGCATCTGTTCATGGATATGAACAGAAGCATCCGTTTGTGCACGGCGCGACTGCCAACTAACAGTCCACCACATCCTTGTGGATTGTATCTGTTATGCGGCATTCCGTCGCAAGTTTAATCTAGGGACTAACATGCGAAATATTCTAGGGAATAATGAAATGCTATTATCTTATGTTTTACGGTTTCTTAGGGCCGTCCGTCTATATTCAAGTATTTGAATTACTGTAATGTATATGTGCTATTCATGTCATTTGGAAATATATCATGTCCGGGCGATGATAACGCGGAAGCGTTTTTCGCCCAAAAAAAGAAGAAAAAACCGTAAATGTATCATGCTTAACATTACGGTGTCGTTTTCTTTCTAGAGGGGTTGTCCGGCCATTCTTCTTTGAAGGATCTGTCACCTGCATCTATTACAGATGCTAACAAAACAGGGTTATTCCTGTACGTAAACGTTTTGTTGATTAGTGTATTACTTTGAAAAGTAATGAAAGTAGTGTATTACTTTCAACAAAATACTTCATCAACGCGGGACTGTAACCCATTATTATCGTGCCCTAATAGAATTTCTTGACAACGCCTTTCCTGAGCGACAGATAGGATAAAGACGAAGTACTTTGGAGTTCCCGGCTCGATCTCCATATTTAATACTCAAGGACTTCTTCTACCTTAGGGTGTTTTAAAGGACACTCTGCGCGTCAAAAACCAAGAACACTGCAGCAGCCGAGACAGCAAATCGAGAATACAGTCTATCTCCGTGGCGGAGTGGTAGCGTCTCGGTCTTTCATCCGAAGGTTCGGGGTTCGAATTCCCTTAAGCGTGGCGTTTTTCATACGCTACTAATTTCCATCTGTGCTAATAACCATAGTAGTTGAACCCGTAATCTCAAAAGAAAAATAGAAAAAAGTGCAATTAATACATCGTTAGCTACAGTACAGTCAGCAAGCTGTGTATTAGACCGTTGCCGTTGGTGTATTGATATTAACTTGGTAATTTTAAATATTTATAAGATTAACTGAAAAAACAACACAAGCATCATTTATATAACGGTTTTTTTTGTTATCTTAATAAAATATGACTAAATATAACTGTTCAAGCTATATATATACACACAGCTTTACAAAAAAACTTTTACTTTACAAAATAACTTTATATAAGAAAAGGGCTATAAAAAGCCTGTAGACTCTGTAAATGTTATAGAATATTAATTCCACAACCTTATTTATTATATACACGAGTATATGTAATTTTTAACTACCAATTTAAGAAAATCACGGTAGTAGGTGATTTTTACTTCCTTGTACGAACTGAAGGAAGTATCGCGAACTATTTCGGTTTTCAGATTTCAACGGAAATATTCATTCTGATCATTCCTAAATCTATTTTGATTAGTTTCGGCGTGACGTCTGTATGCATGTATGTTTCTCGCATAACTCAAAAACGATTAGCCGTAATACGTTGAAATTTTGGATTTAGGACTGTTGTAATATCTAGTTGTGCACCTCCCCTCTTGATTGCAATCAACTGAACCAAAAGTTTCTAAAAAAGCCCAAAATCCAAAAAAAAATGGGTTTTAAAGTTTTTCTTAAGTCTAGTATGCGCTCATTGAGAGCTTGTCAACGATATACCTAGCATAAGTGATAGTTATTTTAATTGGTTCCAGAGTTATAGACAAAAAAAAGTTTACTTTATGAAATATTTGGATCTTAGGGGAAGGCGTTTCGAATCAGACTTCATCTCCTTTTTTTTAACTTTTTTTTAAATTTAAATATATTAATTATTGACCCGTGATTGTAAAAAAAAGTTGTACAATAAATAATTATTCAATAACAACAATAAAATTAAAAAAATTAAAAAAAAACAGAAGTTATTAGTGAAATAAAATTTTATGTATTTTTAAAAATGTGTTTATGTAATTTAAATAGTCATTATTACATTATGTGGATATGTAAAATAGATTTGCTGAAATGTGATTATTTAATATTAATTGTAAATTATAATTTAGAATCGTATTATTTTTGGATTTTCTAGTTTTAATTTCTGTTTAATTTTATGTATATTAAAATTAACTACAGTGACTGAAAAATAGACTCTCACAAGAACAACATATACACTGAGGCATACGTGCCAGATCTTTGATAAATTGCAAAAAATTCTTATCTTTTAGTTCATTACTCCTCTGATATTGTCGGACAATATTTCCCAAGTCGGAGTTTATCATTTCGTTTATTTGTCTTTTGTTGTCG
This sequence comes from Lycorma delicatula, assembly GCF_047948215.1. Lineage (NCBI taxonomy): Eukaryota > Metazoa > Arthropoda > Insecta > Hemiptera > Fulgoridae > Lycorma > Lycorma delicatula. The sequence goes on along the minus strand of NC_134460.1, from coordinate 54,931,634 downwards.
ATCATTTAATCGCTCTTTGGTTTAATAATTTTTCTGATCTTAATTTGTGTACACGTTCTCTAGTTTTCAAATTTTCTCTCTTTATATTCATCATCCTATGTAATCTTTTTATTCTTTCCTTGGTCTTAACAACGATTTCTTCCTGTTTATATGTATTATCCTCTTTTAATGTTTTTTATTCTTTCTTTGTTTGCAATATTTTCTTCCTGTTTACATTTTTTGGTTTGCAATATTTTCTTCCTTTTTTTAACGTTTTTTAATTTAAATGTGTTGATTTAAATAATAATTATTAACCTCTGATTGAAAATAAATTACCGTAAATATTCAATAATAACAATAAAAAAAATCACAAGTTATTAGTGAAATAACATTTTATGTATTTTTAAAAATAAATCGGCATTTAATTTAATAGACGTACAAGGAAGTCGTATGGTGTCCACATCAGATTTTTTATATTAATTTTTCTTTTGAAACAAGGTTGATTGGTTGGTAATAAAAATGTTAAGACAGTTTGAGGTTTAATTAATTTGATAGCAATAGAGTAGTATGTACGTAAAATCTAAAAAAAAGAAAAAGTGAAAAGAAAGATTTGCTTTACATAAACAGGTAAATTCAGGATGTAGAATATAGTAAATGCATCAGGTTAAAATCTTATAATGAATGGGGAATAGCAAGCATCAGACCAGTCAAATTGAGGATTCACAGAAATGAAAAAAGTAATTATCTTAAAAGAATTGATAATCTTCATTCCTTCGTCACTCGAAGGGAAGACTGTTTTCTTATTTCCACCTTTTGACATAATAATATTAAAATCAGTATTTTATCATCGGCTTTGTATTGTTTTGAAAAAAAATTAGTTGGAAGATAACATGCTACGTGAAAACACCAGTAACTTCTTTTTGTTGATATCATGAACGGTTTAGAGAGAAAGTTTTTTTGTCAAAATAATATTAAAAACATTTTATTGCATTTTTTCTTCCTGTATCGATTTTGAAGATGTTTATTTAACTATCGAATTTCTTAAAATTAATACATTTCCGTTTTAGTAATACGTTAATTTCTTTTCTCCGACTAATTGAGTTATTTTAGTATTAAAAGTTTGGAGTTTAAACCTTTTTCTTTTATTATTCCAAGATAAGATTAATGTTAAAATATTTTTCCCCTAATTTACCGTTTTATTTTAAAATAAAAGTTCTTCAAACGTACAAGCTTAACGAAAAATAAAAAAAAGGTTTTATCTGTTTACTTAGTTTAAATAGGTTGAAAACTTTAAAAAGTTTTCTTTCATCTGGTATGTGTTAATGTTGTTTTACTTCTTGGATGTGTTCCAATTATTATTATCTTTATTTTCTCGGTACTCCAGACTGTAACCAGATAACTTTTTTAATTATGTTTTTCCATTAGCACATTATTTGATACACTTCTATTTCAGTATGTGTAACTGTAATGTTTGTTTTTCTTAATCTATGGGTTTTTTAAATTTTATTTTATAAATAAATCGTGATAAATAAGTTTGTTTTTTTTTTCTTATGTAATACTATTTATTTATTTTTTATTTTATAATATTCTCTATTCGGTTACGTTTATTTATTTTTTATTTATTTAAAATTGTATTTTTGATTATTTTTTGTATTTTTGAAATCGGGGTAAAAAGATACAGATCCTTTTTGTACAAAAATAGAGGGTGTGAAAACAAAGATGTGAGGGTTTTAAAGCTATTTAATATTTCTTAACTTTGACTTATAGTAGTGAATCGCAAGTAAAATGAAAGAGTAAATATTACAGTTTTTCTTTACAGTTGTTCAAGGTGAGCACCTTTCGTTACGCGGCACACATTCAACCCGCAGGAGAGTTAGTTCCGTACTTTAACCGGCATGTCTGGAGTAGTACAAACGACAATTGCTTCGGTTCTGTGCCTCATATCGGGTAGATCAGTAGGTAGCGGAGGCACGTACACAAAATCCTTTAAAAACCTCAAAGGAAAAAATACGTGGGGTCGGATCGGGTGATTTTGGAAAGGACACTGCAAACAAGCTCTGTCATCGGTTCAGTTTCGACCGATCCAACGGTAGGAGAAAACGTCATTCGACCGATGCCGTTCAGAGTTATGCCTTTAAGGAGGAGCTCTATCTTGTTGCCAAATTTCGTATATTGACGCGTATAAATTTTGCGTATTGACGCAACATATCCGTATAAGCAACTATTGTTACGCTTTGCAAACTCGGCGTCGGAATATTGCACAGAAGATATTTAATTTTGGGAAACTCTTTCGGGTTGTAAGAGTTCATCGAAATTTTCTACCCCCCCCAGTACGAACATTATATGTGCCGGCCTCCGTGGCTCAAGTGGTAGCGTCTCAGCATTTCACCCGGAGGTCCCGGGTTCGAATCCCGATCAGGTATGGCATTTTCTTACGCTACAAAATTTTTCTTTGATCTCATCCTCTGAAGCAATACCTAACGGTGGTCCCAGAAGATAAAAAAAAATAAAAATAGCAAAAGCTAGGACGTTATGTGTCATCTTTTTCATTAAACACAAAACGATCAAGAAATTCGTTATTTTTATGTTGCAACATTTCGATTGCGAAGTTCGGCACGCGCAGCGTACTCTGTAGGCTTCAAACCCTATAATAGCAGTAAACGGGTAATGGACGCGTATTTAAGCTTTTCCATTAATCAATCCGCACTGTTATCACCGGCATCGCTAGTTCACGGCCGGCTTCTCTAATAAGTGTTTAGGACTGCGCAAGATAGATTGATACTTTTATCATTTTCCTAGACACCGGTTGTTTCAAACCGATTACGCCATTGACGATTAATCACTCGGAGGATCGCTTTGATTTCTTCGAAATTTCTACGGAAAACATGTTGAAGTGTAATTGCAGATTCAGATTTACCAAACTGCAAAGCATAAAAGGCTTTCTGTTCAGGAATCTCTCGTAGCTAGTCAACCTGAATCATAGGAATCGATCTGCGGCCATGCGCGCAGCTAAAACTGTCATTTTTGCTCTTTTATTTTAACTTTAAATTAACATTGTACATTTCATCCAAGTAATATAATAAATTAAGACTTCGATATTCGTTTTTGTTCACCCAGTATTTTTTTCGATATAAAAAAAAATCCTGTAGCTCTTCTGCACTTGGTGAGCTTTGGCTTTGGGTTTCTTAATTTATCCCTCTCCAAGCCTCATCATCTTCCACCCTCACTTGCCCATTGAAACCAGACCTCATAATATCATCCGTCCATCTTTTCCAGACTACTTTCTTCTTCTGTACAATTTTTCCTTCCATATTATCATTATTCTGATCAGGGTTCTTTCTCATTTTATCGAACTCAGCATGTTTCTTACTTTCTATAGCCATTGCCATATATCCAAATCCTTATTTTTTGGGGTATTCCCACTTCGTTGGTGTTTTGTTTATTTTGGGGGGGGGGTTTAATCCATAATTTCTGTACAAAACCGAGCCTTTTGTTTTGGCTTTTTTAAAAGAACAGGTTGTTTTTTTATACTTAGTCGGGTTATCGACTCTACGTGCAACCTTTCACCTGGAAGACCAAGAACACTTGCCGGGGTTATCATATCCTGACCCCGTTTAAAGGTGCCGAGAATTTGTATATCATCTTCCGTCTGGTTGCATAACGACAAACCGTACAACGTCATCCATCGCCCAAGGATCCGGTTAAGGACTTTTGGAAGTAGGATTTTCCGGTAGAGTTGGCCGACCGATTGTAGAAGGGGCTCTGTCTCAAACGGACACAGTAGACGTTGACCAGTATTATTGGTGAAATGTATTCCGCATTACTTCTCTCCGATGCCTTTTACTAGCCTTTGACAAGAGCTGAATTTCTTAAGTCCATTTTCAGCGGCTAAATAAAAAAAAAAATTTAGCGTTATACTTTTATTTAGATTTCACTTGATGCAGCAAATAAGGCGTAAGGGGGTACCGTTTTTTTTTTAATCTTTTAAGTCTTGTGGATTGAACTTGAAAAAGAGATAGATCTTAAAATCGGTCAAAAATTACAATTTAAGTAAATTTCAGTAAATTTAAGATACAAATACTAAATTGAAATGTATATTAGGTAATTGTTTTTTTTTTCAAAGTCCATTAATACGTAAACTGAATGTTGAAGTATTATTTCCTTACCGATTAATCCTATTATTTATTTTAGCTTTTACGATACCGGTTGTGTTTTGCCGATAAAAAGACCGATCTTTTACTGAATCAGATTCACAGATATTTTAAATGTTTGAAGAAAACTTATCGATGTGTATTCCATGAAAGTTAAATACGTTTCAGTAAAAATGGTTGTTTTTATATAATTATTTTTTTTATCGTAATTTACGGTTAGGCCCGAAATACTTTTCCCCGATTCGGATGTGCATAGTAGCTATTGTGTTAAAATAAGGTCACAGTCTGGTTTTATTAAATTAGTCGATTTATATATTTAAAGAGTAAATGAATTATTTTTTTATGTTGAATGAAAAAACTATTCGGTTGCCGGTGGAGGAATTCTCTTGTTCAAAATGGTTACACTTAAAAAATATATATTTTAAAAAGTTTTTTTTTCCCTTATTTTGTTATAACATGCATTCAGTTTTTATCATTTCATTTGTTGTTTGTTTTTTCCCTTCAGAATTTGTTTCTGCTAAGTGATATAATTAAAATTTATATCCGATTTGTGGACCCTTCCGTTGGGATCGATTTTAGAGTAATAACTATTATTATTTTTTTTTTGAAATCGTTGAGGTTTTATAATTAATTGTATGCAAATTAAAAGTGAGGAGTAAAGCGGTTCACAGAGCCAATTATTGAACATGTCATATTCAAGCCTTACAAGTGACTCCTTCCCCATTCTGTTCTTCAGGGGCTGACTATTTAATGATCATCATACTTCCAGTGAAAGCAGTTCCGACAGGTTCCTGTCGAATTTAAGATGCTGTTATGATCACAACTATAAGAGAAAGCCGGGTCGGCATTGTATCCCTTAATGTATCCGTTTTTATTAAAATATAGTGATTATCATTTGCCTATTTAATTTCTCCCATTCCGACTACCATATTTTAATTAAACTAGTTTTGCTAATTAATTGTTAAGAATGACCCGATTCAAGTAATGATTATTCTGTATTTATTTTCAATATCATTACTTAATTTTCCTAATAAAGTACGTAATTTTTAATTAAGATTCTAAATGTGAGTTGTACGTCACTTAAATTCTTAATTAGTAACCTAATTATTTGTTTTTTTAAGCTATCGGTGGAATATTGTTTGTTACGCGCTAGAGTTTTTATTGCCTTTTCCTGTAGGTTACCTTCGCGAAAACGTTTTTCATATTTCGTCATTAAAAAAAAAAGTAATGTGAAACCAAATCTTGACTAGTTTAGACTCTCTTATGACGCTCAGACGGACATTAAAATAGATAATTATATTTAGTTTACTAATAAGGTTTTACAAGAGTTTAATCTTTTTTTTTCTTTTGTGTAAATACCGGTAAAAATGAAACGTTTGCTTTGACGTAATTATTGTTTCTAAAAGTGTAACTGTTATTATTTCTTATCTTAATTTATCTTCAAAAATTAAACCGGTAAGTAAATATATTTTTTCATATTACAATATTTAGCGTAAATAAATTTTAATCAAGACTCCTCCATTGAATTATGATTGATAAAAACTGTGCAATAGTTATTTATTTACTATGGAATACTTAACAATCTCCACGTTAAAAAACCCATCTTTATCTTAAACAATTAGTTGGTTTATTATTTTTTTTATTTATGGATTTAAAAAAATAATAATATAAGTTATACATTTTTACAAAAAGGAAATTATTGCTACTGATGAATGAGGTCTACTTCCACCATAATTTTCTGTTCTTATCGTTTTAAATTCCTTTGTCTCCAGAAATAGTAAAAAATAGGTTGAAATGTTTGTGTCATTTACGTCTTTTTAACTTTGGTCGTCGTTAATAGTTAACAGAGTTCTGTTAAGAAATTTTGTGCATTAAAGGGATTGGTTCTATTAAATCGAACATATATTTGGATAGCAGGGTGACGTAATGTTGAAGGGAGTGATTATTTTCGAAGAGATTTAAAAGTTTTTAAAAATTTTACAAGAGGTTTAGAAAATTTTACTCTTGTGTATTTTTTTTTTTAGCTAAAAAATTAATTTCGCTAAATACCATTGAAATAATAGCAAAAATTTATTATTGAAGTTCATGAACCTCCATCGCTAAAGATTAGTTTTAAACATTTTTTTATATGATTTTTGTTTCAACTTTTTGATTAAAAACGTCTTATATTGATTTTTCCAGATGAAATACTGCCACGGTGGATAGTTTTATACCCTAGATAGAGGATACATTTTTCACCTTTAAAAAAAAATAATTTTTTTTGCTTACGTACCGAAATACGATCATTTGACGTGTTTTTAACTGGCGTTTATTTTACATTAAAATATATTAATTTAAAATAAAATACAGTTTGTGCTGTTTTATATCTGTAATCATTAGAGCTAAATTTTTAATTTTATTTATTTTGATAAAAAAATAAGTCAGAGCTCTAAGTAAGTGCCGAAAAAATTCAGCGATATCGTTGTCAACGTTTTTAATTTTCTAAATATACTTGTCGAGTAATTTATAATCATTTTTTCATGTCAGTGAAGTGTCGGAAAAATGAAATAAGGAAATAAAGTGAAAGATTCTAATGGATTTATTTATAAATAGTATCAGTAGTAATACTGTGAAAATAATTGGCATACAATCCTCGTTGAAATTTAATATCGAAATAACTGCACTGCGATTTGTATTTAAATATATTACAGTATACTGTTATTTAATGTGAACTGTTGCATAATTCAATAGGAAAATTATCGTTCTTGTATTATCATATTATACGTACAATTAAAATTTTAAATTGATTTTGTTGAAAGGTTCCGAAAGGTGTGGTATGCGTGTTTTTTTTTCGTACGTTAGCACGCACGAGTGTTGTCTTCTTTTTTTTATTAATTCCCGGTCCAGTCCGAATTGAGCACAGTTTTTCTTAGAAATTCGGTTATTCTGTAGTAATAATTATTGTTTTACATTTTAAACAAAAAAACGTAAGTATTGTACGATAGACAGCGTTGTACAATAAGTATAAAGTATAGATTTTGATTGAAGTTTTTTCTTTCTTTAGCGCATGTTACCTTCATGCAGTCGTTATGAGCAAGTTAGTTGCACTCGATTTCGAAATTGTTTTAAATTTTGGTTTAATTGTCCCCCTGAAGTTGTTTACTATAATCCATCTGACGTATGCGGTCACGAAAAAACTTCCCCGCAAGGTGGGGGAATTTCGATTTCAAATTTTTGTATCTAAGTTGTATTACATTATACCAGTTTAATATATTTTATTGCTTGAACTCTTGTTGTCGCTAAAATGTATCCTGAGCATGTTAATCGATGTTTTGGTAAAAGCATAGCGGGTTCAATTTCTTTTCTTATTGATATATTTCGTAAATTGTATTCTGAGCGAGTATTTACTCAAAAAAATATATTTTTCGTTCAGAGGGAACGTCGTGCTGATAAATATTTCAGTTAAAGAAGGCAGACATTGCTAAGATTTGTATCGTTGAGTGTAGTTATAATACGTTGATTCGTCAAGTTTCGGTAAAAAAGGGTTTATCGTTTACCGTATACTGTCTTATTTGTACGATTACGGGAGTCAGAAATCGAGTTGTTTTAAACAAAACCTTTCAGATAAAAATCTTTTTACTTCATTTTTTTTATAAAAGGTAATATAAAAGTAAAACGCACCTTGTAAATTATTTGCGTAAATTTTATTCATGTACACCGATAGCGTTGGTTATGAAAAATTATTTTATTCGACTGCTTATAAAAATCATATCGTAATGAGATTTTATGTTAAACATGTTTATAAAAAATATTTTACTCCATTTATGAAATGACAAAATGCAATTATATTTTTTTTAATAAATTTAATTCGTTGAAACCGTATACAGATAATTTTTGTAGAAGGTGATTTAGGCAACGATTCAAAATATTAGTATAACAAAACCGACACTGTAAAATACGATTTGCTCTTTGTTTGTACTTTGTTCACTTAATAGTAGAGTTATCTGGTTAAATTTAGCCTAACACCACCTCAAAACTCAATTGATGTATTGGTAAAAGATTCATTCAGATCGGCTCAGTTGTTTTTGTATTTGTAGCGAACATCGATAAATTCATACTTCGTACCATACACACGGACATTCAGATTGATAAATAAATATTAAGAATTTTGTTTTAATTTCGTTCATTCTTTTTACGCAGAATTTAAAAATATATTTGGCATTCCGAATTATTTTGTTTAAATGGTGTCCTATTTGAAATTCCTTATTTTTTTTAACCTCTGATATTGCTTCAGAGGATTAGATGAATGATATTTTTTGTGAAAATGCCATGCCTGACCGGGATTCGAACCCGGGAACTCCGGATGAAAGGCCGATACGTTACCACTCGCCCCACGGAGGCCGGATTTTTATCTAGCTATATCTCCCGTAATATTTCACCTATAGACATGAAACAAAAATTAAATTTTTGTTTCATTCTTACACATTGTTTATTCTTACACAAAGAATATCCAGCCGATAGGCGATTTCTTGCCGTGTTCGTCGAAACATGGATGCTGGAAAAAGGTATTAGGATCCTTCTGCTCAGTTTGTGGGTACGCAAACTGATCCAACATGTCAACATTCCTGGTAGTGGATAACGAGAGCGTTCGGAATGCCATTTCAACCATCACACCAGAAATGCTTCAACGAACACGGCAAGAAATCGCCTATCGGCTGGATATTCTTTGTGTGACTGGTGGAAAATATGTGGCAGTGATGTGATGTAATGTGATTTTTTGTTATAACTTGATAAGAAAGGTTTTAATTTAATTTCTGTTTCGTGTCGATACGTGTAATATCTTGGGAAATATAGTTGAATAAAAATAGGGCATTTCAAGAGGAACTCCTGTATTGTAATCTCGTCCTGCAGTGGATGTGAACGGTTTACATTTCAATTGCTGTAACTTATATGCATTACACAGTTTAAGAATGGGGGAAGTGTTTTTCTTAAGAAAGTGTGCGTCTGATCTCTGGCTCTTTATAATTAAGAAACGCGCGTTTGTAACGATATGTGCTCTGATAGTAGACTCAGAAACGTCTATCAATAACGTGATATTTCCGTCCTAGTTAACGGTAGTTCGATATTTCACCGATTCTAGACGGTCTCGAAGCGCTCCATCGGGTGGATCGGTAGTTTCTTAACGCCGGTCGTTTGTGAAAAGATCATTTACTTTTACATTATCTTTCCCTTATCTTTGATTCTTTTTTCTTTGTGATTTTTTTCTTTCGGTTCTTCTTTCTTATGGGTTTACGGTTAGATGTGGTATATTAGAGCCTTATCTTGGAAACCTACTCGAGTTTATACATTATTTGTACTCGGGCGGCTTGATGCGGTCAGCTCTGCCTGTAGTTACTGTTAGAGAACTGCTTTTTATTTGGTGTTGAACGCGAAACTTTCAACGCTGGTGTCTTAAAGCAAGCTGGTTATTAAAGCAAGTTCAGTCTGTTATTAAATTTAATAACCTTTCATATATTTAAAATTATCAATTTATACGACTGGAAAGTCAATTATTAACCGCAATGTAGTTATAAATTTTATTGCAATACAAATAGGAAACTTACATGTACATCATTTTTCAACATAGTCCCCTTGAATTTCAACGCACTTGGTCCATCGTTGCACAAGCTTTCTGATACCCTCATAAAAGAAGGTTTTCGGTTGAGCTGCGAGCCAGGAATGCATCGCTTCTTTTCCTGTTTCGTCCGAGGTAAATCGATGGGCCCTTAATACCTCTTTGAGTGGACCAAACAAGTGGCAGTCAGAAGGAGCAAGATCAGGATTATACGAAGGATGAGCCAGTCCTTCAGAGTTGAGTTTCTGGAGCGGTTCAGCAGTGTGGGTAGCAGTATGTGGACGGGCATTGTCGTGCAACAACACAACACCTTTCGACAGCAGTCCTCGGCGTTTGCTTCGAATTGCAGGCTTCAGTTTGGCAGTAAACATTTCACTGTAACGCGCACTGTTTATTGTTGTGCTCCTTTCCTCATAATTTACTGAGCCTTGTGAGTCCCAAAAAACCGTAAGCATCAGTTTTCGTGCGGACGGTTGGGTCTTGAACTTTTTTTTTGCAGGGCGAATTTGGATGTTTCCATTCCATAATTTGTCGTTTACTCTCCGGCTCGTAATGATGGATCATCCACGTTTCATCACCAGTGATGATTCTACCTAAGAAGATGTCCCTTTCGTTACCATAGCGATCCAAATGTTTTTGGTATATATTCAAGCGCGTTTGTTTATGCACCGTGTGAGTTGTTTTGGAACCCATCTTGTACAGACTTTATTATGAAACCCAAGTCTGTTATGGATGATTTCGTAGGCAGAACCGTGACTAATTTGCAGACGATGAGCCACTTCATCAATACTTAGTTATTTGTATTTCTAAGAAAACCGTGTCACGTGACGCTCAATGTTTTTCTCATTTGCGGCGGTAAACGGTCGTCCGGCTCCTTCGTCATGCGTAACACTTGTGCGACTGTTTTTGAATTTTCAATCCATTCGTAGACACTCCGTTGCGGCAACACTCTGTTCCCGTACTGTACCGAAAGTCTTCGATGAATTTCGGCCACTGATACACTTTCCGACCACAAAAAATGGATCAGTGAACGTTGCTCTTTGGTGCAAACAGAAAGCGGAGTAGCCATGGTTAACGGCAGAGCAGCGATAATAGAACTAACCTAGCAGCATCAAAACTGCACAGATATAACAATTAAAACACGCATGCGTCATCTAGTAACATAACAGTACTACCAACATAAACAAAAATATTACTAAATTGCGGATAATAATTGACTTACCCTCGTATGTAATTTATTAATTTTTGTGCTAGCTTCTGCCATAGAGATCTTTTTCCTCCGTTTCTTATTTTTAATTTCTTCCATTTAAGCTGTCGTTATTAGACAACGATTTGAAAAAATTAAAAGTTATTTTGTCCTAAAAAGTGGAAAGACATTTGTAACAAACATAATGTAAACATAATGAGCGTGTAAATAACTAGTCTTATCTTTTGAATCGTACCGCGTTATTTGTTGAGAATTCTATGGGATTTTAGTTTCTAATTTTCAGTTTTCCTGTTTCAAATTTTCATTTTTCAGAAAAATCTTTGAGAAAAATGAAAACTAATTCTTTTCTCTTTGAGAAAATTAGTTTACTTCACAAAGTAGTCAATAGTACACCGTATTTTACTAGCGGTATATAACTGAATGTACATTCTCAACGTCAGCAAACAGAAATTCACATCTGCTTGTGACTTTCTTGCGTTCTAAATAATACGACATGAAATTGTTGAATCATTAAATATTAAATAAATGCGACGAGAGGTAAAAGAATGTCACAGGCCTCAAAACTCTGAAGGAGAGCTAAATACGTGAATCAAGATTGATTCTGTTTCTTTATATAGCCCGAAAATATTTTATCGTGCTCTATCATGTCACGATAATGTCTCTAGAAGGAATAGTGACATCATTTTTGATAAATAGCTGAATTTGTCGCGTTAGTAAGCGAATTACTTAATTTTTTTTTTGTTATCTTTGACCTGCGCATGATGTACTACAGATTGACAAATTTAACGTTTGTATAAAAAAAGTAATTTTAACAGTTTTCATAAATACAAAATAAATTTTCTTTTTAATTCTCCATGAACATAAAATAAAATTATATAAAATTCCTATCCTAGTTGTATTCATAATTTTGTATAATTGAGTACGATTATTTTAAGATATTACTTTAGATCGTAAGTTGTATGCAGATTATATACTTCGATCGGAACTAAACCGGCTGGTTATATGATACAATTGTAGAGCATTGTGTGTACAACTTATAACTGAATAGATATAATAATTTAATTATTTATCACGGGTTAATTGAATAGTCCATTAATTAATTCATTCAGGGAGCGATTTTTTTTTACTGTTTAAACAGGTGATAGATTGACATGTTCGGACAGGATCATATTTTTTGCTCTCTTGCGAAACAATTCTTTATCTGCTACATCGCACAGATTATTATTAGATCGTTGACGCTTCTTCGATTGGCATACAAACATGAATCTAATGAACATTGATTTATTGTTAAGTAGTTTTATTAAAATCAATTTAACGTACCGAGCAGAAATTGAAATTATTGTCGCCTTGACTACAATGTAAATAGAAAAATCCATTTACATGTTGTAACATTATATATGTTACCGTGTAATTTATTAGCCATTTTAGATAGATTCGTTTTTTAAATGAGGTTATTAGTTGGAATTTTTTTATTGTATTGGGTATTTAATTATTTATTTACTGTTTAGTGTAATTCTGTTACGTAAAAATGGCTAGATTATTTGCTACTGTTTTTGTTATTTTTGTTACGTACTTCAGATGTTAACAAAATTATTGTCACGACTTAATTTAGTGTCACGTGGACATAAAAAATAAACATATTTCGTTATAATAGACGATATTTTGCCTTCCGTATTATGGCAATGTATTTTGTGACAGTATTGTCACTCGAACAATAAAAATGTACGTTTACATACTTATTATAATAATCTTTTACTGACAAAAGATAATGAGCTTCGAAGATATCCGTTCAGTCGTTTGGCTTATTGAAGTTTTTTTATTTATTTACGTTTGTTAGCTAATAAATTAGGTTGTTAAGAACAATTAATTGATAAGATAAAGTATTTTCATTATACGAGAAATGCGGGTAGGTTATTTATGAGTCGATTTAAAATATCTTGAGTTTCTTTCATCTCCTTTTTGGTCGTAGTCAGCCCCCGTAAACCTTTTTTCATGTAGTAGTTATCCGTATTGATGTAAAGCAACATCACTTGTTATTTTGATGAAAGGTGGCTATCCGATTAAGTGCGAAAATAGTCATTTGCCGAAAATTAGGAGCAGTTGCTTACTTTTTACTTTCCTGGCATCATAGCTCTAGGCTATCCTGCAAGAAGGAAAGAATGGTAATCGGTCAAAAAAAGGGTTTTTTTGTATTTTTCCATGTTTCGATCAAGTAACCCTCCCCCCCCCCCCCCAAAAAAAACGGGGAGGGTATGTTCGTACGTACGTACGTGTGTTGGCGTGTTTGAACCTTAGTAAATTTTAACTGGATTAACCGATTTTGATGAAATTTTGTAGAGACTCGTGTATGTGGGGCAGTTGTTTTGATAAAAATTTGGGGGTCAATATTTGCGGTGGGGGTTTATTTTCTCAAAAGTCTGCATATTACTCCACTTTATATTAACGTCAGTACATGCGTGCATGCTTATCCTACCATTAAAAAAAAAAAAAATTGCCCTAATATTCTCCCTTACCTAATACTCGAAAAAAGCTTTCTTTTTATCTATTGCGTAGTTTTTAACCGATTTTTTTTAATGTCTTCCTAGGTTTAGTCTCGGCCTTTCATCCGGAGGTCCCGGGTTCGAATTCCGGGCAAGCATGGCATTTTTCACCCGCTACGAAATATTCATCTCATCCCTGAAACAATACCTAACGGTGGTCCCGGAGGTTAAAAAAAAGGTGTAGTAGTAGTAGTAGTGCAATTGACCCAAAACAAACTTTGGGGGCGATATTGGTAGTGGGGGAGCCGATTAGATTTTAAAAATATGGAGTTTTTGAATTTCAAAGAAGTTTGGTTTATTTAAACTTTTAACTTCTTAAGGGGTACTTTTAACTTCTATTAGGTTCAATGTTAAAAGTTTAAATAATAAAATATTTACAATAAATAAAATATTGAAAATTCATCATAATTCCAACCCCGCTCTCAAAAAAGAAATCTTAGGTGACTTTTTATTAACTGTACATTTTTCAGTTGAATAATTTGTAGTTTTTTCATTTAAAATAGTAAAAGTCGAAAAATCTAAAAGATTTCGTTGAAGGTGATCTTGGAAGTGGGAGCAGAAAAAAATTAAAAAAATACCGATATTTTGACTGTTTTAAACATTTTTTGGTTTATTAAAACACATAACGACAATTTTGCAAATAAAAATAATCATAAATTACCTCTATCTTAAAAAATAAATCTTGGGTAACTTTTTTCATGTATAAATAATTTTCCACTAAATAAGAATAAATAAAAATGTCAGAATAGTATTATAACTTTTTTGTCAGATTTTTTTGTAGCCTAACAAATTTCTCCGATTAACTTTTTTATAAAGACTAAAGCTACGTACCGTAAAATTACATTGTCGCTTTTATTTTTTTGTCTAAATTTCCCTTTCTTCTTTGTCATTATTCGTCGTCGCCCTTCTCCCACTACCGATAATTAACGATGTTAAATTATAAAATTTCCAGTCGAGGTGAAAGATAAACAAAACTGATAGTGTAAATATGGACAGAGTAGTAAACGTTATTAAAATTCCGTTGATGACCCGTGGTTTTAAAGTGAATAGTTTTACAGACAAGAGATAGAGATAATGCGATAAAGATATTAGGCCCTCTGGTCTACCGTACCGTATGATAATATCACTTTCATCTTTTTATATTTGTCAAACGCTTTGCTATAATTAAGAGATTTTTCTTTTTTTATTCAGTATTCGTTCTTATCAACTTGACTTCATACATCAGCTCAATTTAAAATGTTCTGGTTCACCAGCCCATTAGATGTTGTGATAAATTGATTTTCATTGTGAATTTTTTGTAAGCTTTTTTACCCATTTCTTCTTATCTTCATAAATTTTTTTTATTAATTAAATACATTCCTAAATAGTTTATAACTGTTTAGAATTTTTTTCTTTTAACGGCTACCGTAACCGAATGAAATTGTTTCCGGTTTTTTTAGCGTAAATAATTCGTTTTTGTAGAGGAATATCCTAACCGTTATCGTTTTAAAAAATTAACATTACATCTCATTAAATACGGTTACTATTCTTTTTTATATTGCCAAACTTAATTTAAAATTCTGATAATTTTACGTCTTATAACGCAATGGATTACCTCCAAGAAAACCTTTTTCGATTATGCCGATTGATTTCTTACGCAACAGTGTGATTTGGCATGAGGTACAATTCAGTTCCAATAATTACGAGTACATTAAAAAAAAAAAAACTAGATTCCTTGCCAGATTTAATAAAAGAATTGAGGTGTGAATTTTTTTCTACCTTCACCGCGTTACGTACTGTTAAATATATAAATCAAACTCCGCTGCATTTAGATGATATTCAATCCTACAGATTCACGTCACGTATAGGTTATATCACTTCACAATTAGGTACCGCCGTATTCTTTTGTGTTGTGATTCAGTAAGGTACAACATCCAGTTCCGATTAATAATAGGGTCTGGCTGATTTACCCAACTTCATTACTGAAAGAGAAAACAATTGCGATTTGTTCATCTATTGCAGCTCGGATGGCAGTTCGTAAAATTGCTTTATACGGTTGACAGTTGTAAAAAAGAAACAAAACAAAGTAAAGCATAAAATTAGTGTACTTCCTTTTTAACAATGCGTATATGTACTGTTTGTGGACACTGGAAACAACCACGATTAGGAGGTGCTTTTGGCTATTTATTATTGTACAAACAATTTTACAAAATTTAAAATTTTTACATTTTTTTTACAAAGTTTTTTAAAATTAATTTACAATTTTTAAAAATCAATTTGTTCTAGTAATTTTATTTTTGTAACGGTAGATTTCTTAAAAGTTTTAATTTAACAGAACGCATTTTGTATTTCAAATTAATTGCTTCCCATACGATTTAAATTTGATTCATCTTGTACGATAATTTTATTTCCAATGATTAATATTGATTTCTTTCTTTGATACTTTTATACACCGTCCTATTCAGTCAAGAAGCAAACACTTTGCTATTCTTGGGTTCTTCTTTAATTTGTAGGTAAACCAGTTCATGTTTCATGTTTCAGCATATGTGTAATATGGTAAAATGTAAAAATCGTTAAACAGTATTAGTGTGCTGTTCCCATCCTCTGTATAAATGGGCTGATCATCCAAAACGTTTGCGGGCAGGATACACGCTCGTGCTAGAAGAGGGTCTTGAAATATCCTTTGGGCGATTCTTTCTCGTCATCCAACACTTTTCGTTATCAATTATCTCCTCTTCTTTAGATTCAGTAGGTAAGATCCGAGGCGCTTAGGTCCTCGCTGAAGATGGCGTGACCTGTGTGTGTCCTCTGTGTGGTATTGTGGGAGGAATGATAGTGTGATGTGGTGGACCAATCAGAGGATTCCGTTTTCTGTACGGTGCTGCTCAATAAGCCTATTAGTTGAAATGTTTGTCAGGTAAAACTGTATTAAATAATAATACCTTCTAAAATGTAAATCGAAATGTATAGTAGTAGTAATGATAATATTAATGATAATCACAAAAACTATAAGACATATTTCCATCTTACATTTCCATGCGACATATTTCGCATCATTTATAGTTAATTTACAATAGTGCCTTTTCTGTTTCAGTTAAATCTATTTTTCAATTTATTATAAGCTTTTTACACGTTTTTCATATTCCTTCATTAGTATGAGTTATTGATATGCTAAATAAAAAAAATAACATTTTCTTCCATTTTTAATGTAATAACGAAGAAAAATTAGTCAAACTTGAATTTCTTTTCATATAATTAAAACTGTCGTTATTATAACGACAGTTATAATAACGACAGTTATAATAACTGTCGTTATTTAATACGGTGGGATACTTTTTTTTGTCACGACGATTTTGTGCCGAATAATCTCATTTTGAATGCGATCCAAAATCTTCAACCGATATGTTCACCATTGATTCGATACCTTGCCTCGTTTTAGTTGTTATTTTCCAGATTTCGGAGTCAATTATCTTTATCCGTAGAGATAAGGTAGTATTTCAAAGAATGTAGCGAATCATTCTGGTAACTGCTTTACTCTTCCCTTTCTTATTCGATATATCTCGTTCGACCAAACCATCACAAATCAGTCTCACAAGGTACTTAAATTCTTTCATCGTCTTAATTATCTCTGAATGTATCGTTGTCATGTCCAAGCCCTCATTATAAACCATATATTTTGTTATAATGTTTATTTATGCTTAACGGTATCGCATTTTGTGCTAAGGATTTCTTTTCATAATTTTCATAAGCAATTTTTAAAATGTTTTTATTCGTTGATTAAATTGAAGTTTTGTGCAGTATCCTGAAATCATTCTGTGTCTTTTGAAATCTTCCATCTTACTCGTATAATCAATCGATTGTGGCTTGTGACCGCGTTGAAAATATTCAGTTCTAATAAAAGTATTTAACATAAGAAAACATGTCTGCGGGTCGTACGAATGCTAAATTCAAAGTCTTAGTTGATTTTATTTCTTTTTTATCTAAGTTCGAGATGAATAATACAGACGTTAATCCGCAATTTAAATTTCGCAATTAACTGTTTTAAATTTCAATTAATATTTCCCTAACGTTTTTGTTGATGTAAAATTAAAAAACCCGGAAATTGATTTCTTTGGTGAATCGTTTTATCCTTACGACTCGAAGGTTTTTATATCACCGTTGAATATTGAAACCGTTTCTCTCGATTTATATAAAATAAGTTATTTATGATGTCTATATATTTATGGGTTATATAATCCTCTGATATTGATCCGTGGTTTGTAACAAACCCTTTTTTTTAAACGTTTTTACCGTTCTGTTGAACAAATATTAGAGAAAGAAAACAGTTGACAGTTTAGCGGTTGTTTTCTGCATTGCACGCTCACTTCCACTGGTTTTATGTAAATTCAATCATTAGTTATTCATTTATACATTTTCCTGGTTTATTATCATAATTTCCTATATTAAATAATATAAAATAAATCATTATAGTTGATTGTGTAATAAATTTATTTTTTTACTGTATTATAATATTATTTTTACTTCCTTGTACGAAGTAAAGTATTGTGATCGCAAAAAATGTCGGTTTTTAGATTTCAACGGAACATCCCTTTTTACCATCCCTGAATCCATTTTGACTAGTTTCAGCGTGATGTCTGTACGTACGTAATGTATTTCGCGTAACTCAAAAACGATTAGCTGTAGGATGTTGAAATTTGGATTTAGGACTGTTGTAACATCTAGTTGTTCACCTCTCCTTTTGATTGCAATCGATTGGACCAAAAGTGACCAAAAAAGCCCAAAATATAAAAAATGTAGATTTTGGAATTTTTCTTAAGGGTAGTAAAGTCCTCATTTGAGAGCTTTTCAACGATATATCTATCATAAGTGGTACTTATTTTCATTGGTTTCAGAGTTATAGCCAAATAAAATTTCAATTAATGAAATATTTGGATCTTACTAGGGCACATCGGTTCGAATCAGACCTCATTTCCTTTTTTTTAACTTTTTGTTTAAATTTAAATATATTGATTTTTTAATAATTATTAACCTATGATTGTAAAAAAAGTTTTGCGACAAATAATAATTAAATAATAACAATAAAAAAATTATATATATAAAAAATCAGAAGTTATTAGTGAAATAAAATTTATGAGCTTTTAATTTAAAAAAAAATAAAATGTGTATATGTAATTTAATAGGCGAACAAAGAAGTCATGTAGTGTTCATATCAGATTTTTTTTATTTTATATTCCTGAATAATGGTTTTTTTACACCCGTCTTGGATAATTTTTTCTTCTGTTTAAAGAACCTCTTTACAATCCCGAATTTGGTTTTCCGTTTGTTATGTGCCCTACTTATAACACTTCTTTTTTTTTTCTTTTACGAAGGTATTTTGTTAACTCTGTATTTTGCATATTTCAAAAAATTATTCTACGTAGTATGCTTTAATTAGTATAAATTTACTCCAGCAATATTTTTATATCATAAAAATATTGTCGTAATCTCCAAAATATGCGTTTGTTTTTTTCAGTTGCTTCATTTATTTTTAAAAATGTATCAATTCAGCAAGTCATTTTTTTCGGTTTTGGAAACAGGTAAAGGTTAGACGCGCTAAATCTATAAAATGAAGGGAATTTTGATGTAATCAGTAGTGTAATTCATGTAATTTGGTGTTTATGAATTGCTGGTCTGTGAAATATGATATAAAAAATATATTTTTGTAAAATTCGGTTTTTTTTTTGCCTGATTTCATCGTTCGATCGACGTAATAAGACCACATAATTGTCGGTTAATACGAGCCTATGTCTTGTGCAACCCAAAAAAGAGTTGACTTAACCTTTGCAGCCGATGCAACTTTTGATTTTTTTTTTTTGGAGCATTTTCACCTATTTTTGCAACTTCTTTCGATCGTTCTTTCATTTCTGATGAGTGTGTTGATGATTACATGTTTCATCCGTGGTTATTAATGAATGGAAAAATCGATTCGCTTATGTCGCTTCATCTAGAAGTGATACATTATTACGTTTTTTTGTCAATTGTGATGAGTAAATGTTACACCGGTCGTGGTATTAACTTTTTTGTAATAAGCAAATGGTGACGTAAAATATCGACAGGCTCATTTGAAACGTTCACTATGTCAGGTTCACACACCTTTATTCAACGACTTCGAAACTATCTTTTCTACGACTTCCGATGTTATCTTACTTAGTCATCCAGTATTTGGCGTGTGGTTTGCTTTTTTATACCTACACGACTATATTTGAATTCATCAAAAAAAAAAATTAGAGGTCGCCAAAAACATCGAGCTCAAAAATAAATATTTAATTTTGAGAAATTTAACTTCTCAAAAGTAAGAATTTAATTACTGCTTGATGTTTTTTAATTTTAATTTTTTATGATTGTTTATTTCGAATGTCTAACAAATAAACTAATCGATGGAATATCATGAAGTTTTGACAGGAATCATGTGAAGACCTTGTACTGAAAAGAGAGATACATAGAGCTCATAAATGTTATGTAAGGGGTTTTACATGTCAAGTGTCATATTAGTAACCCATTAGTGTTGCCACCTGTAGAAATTTCTGGTAATTATCAAAAACCTATCTATATTATGTTTTCTCTTACAGCTTTTATGGTAAAATGTTTTCAACGGTTCGCTTATACCACCAAATTTTTGCGTTCGTTTTTATCTAACAGTAATAATTAGATGTCGTATTCCGGGTTTTAAAGTTTAAAAATCTAATGTGGACACCACATGACTTCCTTGTCTTTATATTAAATTACATATACACATTTTTTTAAAAAGAAAAATACATAAGATTTTATTTCATTAATAACTTCGGATATTTTTTCATATTTATTTTCTTGTTATTATTGAATTATCATTTACTGTAAAACTTTTTTTACAATCCGAGGTTAATAATTATTAATAAATCAATATATTTAAATAAAAAAAGGAAAAGTTAAAAAAAGGAGATGAAGTCGGATTTGAACCGATGCGCCTTCCTTTTGTAAGATCCAAATATTTCATTAATAAAACCTTTATTTGGCTATAACTCTGGAATCAACGAAAATAAGTACTGTTTATGATATATCGTTGAAAAGCTCTCAATGAGGGCTTATTACCGCGGTTAAGAAAAAGTCAAAAAACCAAATTTTTTGGATTTTGGGCTTTTTGGACACTTTTGGTCCAATCAAAAGGGGAGGTGCACAACTAGATGTTAGAACAGAGTCCTAAATCCAAAATTTCAATATCCTACGGCTAATCGTTTTTGAATTATGAGAGATGCATACGTACGTACAGACGTCACGCCGAAAGTATTCAAAATGGATTCAGGGATGGTCAATATGGTTATTTCCGTTGAAATCTGAAGACAGAAATTTTTCGCGATCACAATATTTCCTTAGTACAAGGAAGTAAAAAAATGTAATTATATAACGTTTAGACTTAAACTGAAATGATTACAGTTTTAAAGTGACTCTCTTAATTCTTTTAATCTTTCCGTTAATTAATTAGACTACACGCATACCTTGAAATGAAGTAGGAAGCGGCATTTGTACATTGGTTTGATACATGCTGTTTTTAAATCTACGAATGTGTTTCTCTAAAAGTTATGAAGTGTTAACATATAGATGCGCAGTAGTTCTACCTGGAGTGATTGTAGTAGTGTTTGCACTGTTAGTAGTACTGTGGTGAGGGTAATGTACCGCGGCGTAGCGTTGTAGAGACCGAGAAGCCACCCGCGGGACCAACAATAGTATTTAGTTTTGCGTCGATTGAGATTTTAAACTGTATCGACTAAAATTATACGTGTCGTTTATTTTAAAATTGTTATCGAGAATTTTCGATTTCCTCTCGACGTATCTGTTATCACAAAAATATTCTCTTTTTAGAATTTTGTGGTGCCCGTTTGTATGTTGTGCAATTTTACTAAAAACTGCTGAACCGATTTAACGAATCTGTGTGATGATCTTATTACATTGGAATAATTTATTTACTGCTTTAAAAATGTTATCTTGCGGCTCCTTCCTTAATCATATACAATGTAAGTATTAAAATACCTGCATACTATTTTGATAGCTTTTTGTCCTTTCTAATGAACATTTACGAAGGGCACACCTTTGAGGTATAAGAGTATGATCTATATCACAGTACAGATGTAATATAAATCGAATTCTTAAACCTCTTGACAGGGTTGATGTAAAATCACGACGGATGTTTAATGGTATTGTATTTAGTTCGACGACAAATTTGTAAGTTAATTATATGCAAAGATTATGTAACATTTAAGTAGATAGATGTAGGACAGTTAAATTATATTATTATTTTGTTATTACATTCATAATAGGTCTACATAGTTATTTCTCTTTGCATTAACAATGTTCGTATTAAGTTTCTATAGGATAGGCTGTATCACTTGTCTCTGTAATAATTCATTTGAATTGTTAATAGATATTTCAAGGTCGTACCTAATTTAGTTACTTTACATTGTTTGATATAATGATAATAATAATTTTTGTTATTGTTATTACATCCATATGTTGTTTATTTTTGTACTTTACCTTTCTTTTGCTGAATAATTATGCCGAGACTGATAATTGCAAATTACGGTTTTAATATTTTAAAAGGCTTTACGTTAATAATATGATTTTTAATTAGTTAGTTTTTTATTGAAAAAATTGTCAACAATTTTTGTTTAATGATATTTGTTTAAATCGATTACCAGAAATAGCATAATTTAAGATTTGACTAAAGTGGTTCTCCATGTTTAGGTATAATACAATGCGTAAATGTCGGTTTTACGGTGCGTTGTTTACAGTATATCTCCAGCACAAAAATCTTAACTGGTGAGCGTTTTCAGGGTTTTTTATACAAGACTAAACGCTTTTCCATGGCGAAGAAATTTGTGAATTTTAATCTCAAAAGTTTTGAGTACGAAAGTTTATACATGTTTTCCCATTTTCTCTGCTTACAGTATTATCGATCACCCGTAACTGTCCTCGACCTTAACTGGGTATTTATAATGATTTAAAAAATATTTTCACATCGAATTATGCCGTATTTTATATTGTATTCCTTTTTTGTAATGTCCTTAATTTTTGAAAATAATTATTGGACGGAATTTAGATTCTACATTTATTTGTAGTATTTAGTTGCCTGCTTTAATGAAAATAATGTTACGTAAGGACTGATTGAAACTCTTAGCAGTTTAAAGCAAAATTCTGAAAATGATTCCAATGAAAAAAAGATTGTTTAGTATTTCTTATATCGATGTTTTAAATTTTTTCTTACAGTTTAGGGATGCTGAGTCGTTTGAAAATGTACAAGGCTTATTTTTTATAACATTTATTAAATACTTAATTATCATGTTAATAAAAAATATTATTTCCAGGTGGGAGCAAAGCTGCTTATTCAAATTCAATAAGTTTACTTAAAAGCACAGTAGGTTAGGCAGGTTTGAATTATGCGATAGTAGATTCAAAAAAATATTACTTATTGAAGAGTAGTGGTGGTGCCTTGTAAATTTTTTATTTATTTTGGCGCCTTGTAATATTTACCATACGGTTAAGTTCATCCATCGACTTTCGTTAAAATGTAGTGCGGCTTTCCTAGCCCGGCTTTGGGCAAGCTACAGGTATAGTCATTACTCAGACGAGGGATGCAGTCACCTAAAGGCTGCGATCGACAAAGTTGCGCTAGATATTGTGTGACTTCTAAGATATCACAGGGATCAGTTAATCAGGCGAACATAATCGATGCGTAAGATAACGGAAACAATTCGCGGTAGTATTGAACCGATAAAAGATTTTTTTTCAATATAAAATACGGAATGATACTTCACTATACGAAAAGTGAACGCCTTGTATGAGCGAACAATAGTAAATTCTTCCGGAATTAAAAATATTGTGATTTGAAGTACAGTGTTTTGTATATCTTTGTATTTTTTCTGCTTAAGAACATTTTTACTTGCAGATTATATTTCAATTTGAATGGATAGTTTAGTAATTTTAAAATTCTATCGGTAAATAAATGTACCGGCCTTAATGGTTGAATGATGTCAGAATAATGAAAAAAATCACCTTTTTGTGAAATTTCTTTTTTATTAATGAATCCAGCATTTAAAAACTAGAAACTCCCGGTTCTTGTTTCACCTTTTTAATGATGGTTTAAACAGAAACCTCGAAATACATTTTAATAGAATTTCGTAGTTCGTTTCTTTGCCGAATTATTTTTTATTTAACATTTTAGAGATAAAATCGAAAAAATCACCTTTTTATCCTCATACTTTTCTGTATGGTTAAAACAGTATATCCATTTTTTGGAAATCCTATTAATACCACAAATTATATAAGAAATGTAGCCTTTGTTAAAATCAGTAGACTAAGAAAATTTTAAAATTATCTTTCTTTGTAACATACGTTTCAATATTGTTTCAAAACCACCATATATGAGGTCTGTTCAGAAAATAACCGTACATTTTTAATTACTCGCCAACGGAGATATTAGTGATGTGCGGTTGGTAGCATTGTGTTCCGCATAACCTTATCTGTAACCACATGTTCGTGGAGTGTTGATATCTCGTTTAACTTTCGTGTTATTGTTATTTGACTGCAACGTGTTTTTTAGTGTTAGTAGCGATTTTTGTAATGTGCGATTTTTTGATGATTGAACTTTTGTTTCAATGTCGTAGCCGTAAAGCCGGCTTTCGTCTCTCTTTATGATCCTTTGCTTGATTGTTTCATCGTCATCGGCTTGCTTGTTCAAGAAGTTGCCGACAAACGTCCATTCGATGTTCTTTTTGCGTCAAACGAGGAACAAAGTTTGCTGCAACTCGATGCACGTTCAATTTTTCAGTCAAAATTTCACAACATGATCCAGTCGAGATGCTAACCTCTTCCGCAAGTTCTCTGACAGCGAATCGGCGATTTTAACGTACCAGATCGTTGATTTTCTGAACGCGGGTGTCATCAGTTGAAGTCGAAGGCCTTCCTGGTCTAGGGTCATCTTCAATTGACTGACTACCACTTTTAAATCGTGAAAACTATTCGTAACATTGCGTAGTACCCAGAGCATCATCTTGGTATGCTTGTTTCAAAGTTGAAACGTTTCTGTGAAAGTTTTCTCTAGTTTCACGCAACATTTTACTTTGTATCGTCGCTCCTTAAAATCGCAATTACAAAAATCGCTACTAACACTTAAACACGTTTCACTCAAATAGCAGTAACACGAAAACCAAACGGGATATCACCAATCCAAGAACTTGTGGTTACAGAGGAGGTTATGCGGGAACACAGTGCTGCCAATCGCACGTCATTAAATATCTCTGTGGCACGTAATTAAAAAAGTTCGATTATTTTCTGAACAGACCTGGTATCTAAAAAAAAAGTTCTCAAATATAGTATTTACTCATAAATATTTAAGAGCTGAAATTTCAGTATTTTATTTGTCTTACCTCATAGTTTTATTCCAACAAATGCACAAATTTCGTACACCATATGTCATATTGTTACTTTTCTGAAGATTTTTTGTGTCTGGTTTTGAAGCTAGGTGACTACAAATTTGATGTATTACAGAATAAGTGTAAGATCTATGTCGTTGTGTTCATTCATTCATCTTCCTTAGAAAGATACCGGTCAAAAATGTATCTTACATCGCTTTATTCTACTTTTCGTAAATGTTTTTATCGGCCTGTTGTACGAAAAGATAAAATGAAAGTAAAACTACTGCAGGAGTAAAGATAATGAAAAAAGATTTAGATTCGTTTAAATATTTCACTTTGTAGTACGGTATTTTGTAACGGTTCGATGGGTGTGGGCTAAGAATGTTCTTGCACTGGACTATGTCCAAATACTGTACTTACAGGATCGGTATGTTGTACCCGCAGACAAACAGGTGGCTTAACTTTTATCGAGTATAAAGATCGTGTTTGTTTTTTTTATTCGTGGTACTGCATTATAACAACGTTATAAATTAATGATACGTTTTTTAGTTTTCATTCGGAATTCATTTGTGTTCGTAGTAAACTTATAACAGTTGTTGAATCCGAAATTAACATTCCCATTTTTTCTTTTTGTCATTTTTATCAAAGTATTGTTTTGAAAAGTTTTTTCCAATAAATCGTTGCATTGTGTATAGTTAATTTTTTTTTAGATCATTTAATCTGAATTTTTTTATGTTCTTTAAAATGATAAAATTACAGTATTTTATTGAGGCTGTTGTAAAATAAACATTAAATTTTATTATTTGACATTCTTTTTCAAATTACATGCACCTTTCATTTATCTATAGTAATATTAATTTTTATACTTTTTTTTTCAAAATCGTTAATCTTATTGATATATTAATCATAATAAACGTATTTGTTCATTACAATGCTTTGTACAGAATTTGTGTGTGTGTGCGCGCGCGAGAGAGAGAGAATGAGAGAGAGTATTAACAAATTTTATGTAAATAAATTGAAAATATTGTAGTTTGTTTTAATGTGGTGCGTAACATCAGTTTTCATATTAATCAATATTGCCCAATTCTTTAAAAATCGTTCTGCGTGTCGTTTGTTTCTTATTTTTGCGAACTATTCATGTAGATTAATATATGTGTGGTAAAATTTTAATATTTATGAAATAATTTTCAAAATCAAGACCGATAAAATTATAAAATAGTAACAGGGATCTTAATTTAATTTCAGGGGATCGGTGAACGAACGAATGAGATGCGCACAGGGAACCGTTAAAACAAACTAACCACTATTCTATTCTGCTTATCGCTGTAATGTAGGAACCTCAGTTCCCCCTCCTCCACCTCTAACCTTTTGTTATAAGTTTAAAGGGATTTAAATTAACACTTAGTTGCTTATTCCTCAGTCGTGTGATAAAACAAAGTTTTGCTTTTCATCTTGTTATATAATATATAACTATTATTATTATTATTAAACCTTTATTCATAAATTTTTCTTAGAGAAGTTAACGATGAATATTTTGTTTAAAGGATTTTACGTAGTGGTTTCGTACACAACTGCTCTATTGTTTAGATTAAAAACTATAATTGAAAAGTTTATATGCAATCATTTATAGATGTCTTTTGATCCTTTAGTTAGCGTGCTGTGAAATTTCAGACGCGTGTGTTTAATTGTTTTTTTTTGTGGTGGTCGAGTAGAGCAAACAAGTTTTGACATTTTCTGAAAAATAGATTTTAAGTTCGAGCTGTTATAAAATATTGTGTTTTAAAAGGTTTAATCCCGAAAGGTTTCAACTTTAAAAGGATTTTTTCTTTCGTTATCGACGGTAGAAACATAGGCGCTGAATTTAAACGTGGTCGTACGTCCATTCAAGATGATGAACGCTCGGGACCTCCAAAAACCGCTACGACCGACGAAATAGCCGTAAAAATCCAGTTCCGTATTAAATGTTGCCGACTGAAAGCATGTGTTGACATGTTCACGCTTGCTGGCTGCTGCGTTTGTTAACAGTCGATTGAATTCTTCTCGAGAGTATTTAGACTTATTTAAACGCTATTCCCCTGAAAAATTTTGTGAATCTTTCTTGACTTTTAAGTAAATCAAAAGGACTTTGAGTATATTGAATTGTAGACAAAATTATCGTTGTTTCAATCAGCACTTGTTTTTTTTGGTAGGTGGATAGTATTTTTGGTGACTCGATCAAGTAATGATCAGAGTGCATAGTCTAATTGTAGTTAGATATAGGATGAGTTTTTGGGTGAAATCTTCGATATTAGAGGATCGCGCTTCCATCAGTGTAAATACACTGATGGAAGTGTCTGCCGAGGCATTTGCATCGGTGGCATCCTGACAGAGGCCAAACTGATGACTTGTGTTGTGTTATAGGATTTAGAGGATCTAAAAGACGACCTCCGCTAAAGCTCGTCAGGGCTAGGAATAGACGGGGTCGTGTGGCGACCGGGATCGCCTCAAGGCGGGCATCTTCTCCACTGGGGATCAGGATAGATGAAGTTCGAAGTTTGCATGGGAAAACGTGGATTCGCCATTACACACCAGAGACCAAGCAGTAGGTGGCAGCTGGTGAAAGTGAGCCTAATAAAAGCGAAAACGGTTTCATCTGTAAGAAAAGTTGTAACTATTTTTTTTTGGGGGGGATTCTAGTGGTATGCTAATCGTAGACTATTTGGAAAAATGCAGGACCAATACCGGGGAGTATTAAGATGCGGTACTAGACCGGACCGACTGAAGGGTGCTATTCACGTCCATATCTATCCAAAAAGAAAGTGTTCTTTAACCTTGATAATGCGCTTTCAAACACATCTCGGGTTTTGCTGCAAAACTTGATGACCTATGCTTCAAAGTGTTTTCACATGCGTCATATTTTCCGCATTTGGTTCTAGCGATTACTTTTTCTTTCCCAAATTGAAATAAATGGCTCGCTGGACGAAGACTTTCAAATGATGAGGTCAAAGCTGAGACAACCGCTTGTTTTACAGAGTTGGATAAATCGCATTATACCGAGGCTGTTAAAAGTTGGAAAGTCGTTGACCAAGATGTATCGAATTGCAAGGTGACTGTGTTGGAACATTAAAAAGAGATTTCTGAAAAATCTTTTGTTTTTTTTTTGTCAAGACGAGAATTTTCCGAACGGTCCCTCCGTGTAGAGTTACTTTTGTAGTTTACAAGTAATTAATATTGGCTATGTGGACGATTTTTTTATTATCGCTAATAAATTGAAAGATTAATGAACAAAAACGTAAGTGGAGTATGGGCTTAACCCTTTTTCTTCACGAGTTTAAAAAATTATAAAGTTTTAAATAAAATCGGTTAGTCCAAGAAAATACCATCGATAATTAAAGGTGAAAAGATTGAAAAAGGTGGATTATTTAACAATTTGTTGGGGATACTGTTATTTTTATACTAGACAATTTTTAAAAATAAATATAAAAACGTAATAAACAAAAATTTGTTTCCTTAAAAGTTGGATTTTTCAATTTGTTTGACTGTTACGTATATTACTGGCTTGAATTTGAATAATTTACAGTTATTTTACTCTTAATTTGCATTATCGGGATTGAAACGGTTTTCAAATTTAATGTATGTGAGGGGGGTAATACATTCCTTAAATCTAAAAAGTAGAAGTTGAATACATTTTTGGGCTTAGTCTTTCAACGTTTATTGACTTCAAACGCACATAAATATATATTAATTAACTGAAATGTAATTTATTTAAGTCTTTTTTTTTCTTGATCGGGTAGAATTGAATATCTAAGCATATCTTAGAATTATCTAAGTTCCTGAGGTGTCAATACACATTCATACACACATCATACAGAATTCTCTTACATACTCTGTATATTTTCGTAAAGTATGTAAAATAATTCTGTATGAATGTGTATTGTCACCTGAGGAAGCTTTTTTTCTCCTGTTTAGCCTCCGGGAATTACCGTTCAGGTATTACTTTAGAGTATGAATGAGGATGATATGTATAAGTGATGAGTGTAAATGAAGTGTGGTCTTGTACAGTCTCAATTCGACCATTCCTGAGGTGGGTGGTTAATTGAAACCCAACCACCAAAGAACACCGGTATCCACGATCTAGTATTCAAATCCGTGTAAAAATAACTGGCTTTACTAGGACTTGAACGCTGTAACTCTCGACTTCCAGATCAACTGATTTGGGAAGACGCGTTAACCACTAGACCAACCCGGTGGTTGTATAAAAGTAACTGGCTTTACTAGACTTGAATGCTGGAACTCTCGACTTCCCAATTAGCTGATTTAGGAAGACGCGTTCACCACTAGACCAACCGGTGGCTACCTGAGGAATCTTAGAGAATTCTAAGTGAATCGTAGGAAATTTAATTGATAAGTTTGTGTAGTTGATTGAATAACCCAAGAGAAGTAAAATATATATATAAGAATTTTATGATATATATATATATATATATATATATATATGTATTTACTTTTATGAATTTATAATATAAATTATATATTCATTGCATAAATTATATGGATATTTTCATCTTAAGCCCAGTGGGATGGTCTAGTGGTTACTCGTTGTCGCAAATCAGTTATTCTACAGCTGATTATCGAAGTCGAAGGTTCTGAGTTTCAAATTCTAGTAAAAGTTAGTTGTTTTTATGCGGATTTGAATACTATAAGCAGATACCAGTGGTTGGGATTCAATTAACCCCACGTACCAGGAATGGTGGGTTATGAGGTATAGTCTGTACAAGATTACACTTCAATTACTATGTCAGACATATTCTCATCTCATTGGGCCGTAGGGGATTGCTTATTCACTAGTTGAATAGATTGCAATTGCAACCTACAGTTTAGGAAAATAAAATTAAATATGTTAAAATTAAATATATATATATATATATATATATAAATTAGAATTAATATTATAATCGGGAATATTTCAAACCTTTCGAATTAAAAGATGGTTCGAATTAAATTAAAATTTTTAATGCGTAATTTTTTGTTTTTATTAAAATAACTCAAAATATGGACTTTTAAGGTGTTCAAGGGTACATTTTGCACAACTTTAGGAAATTATTGTCAATTAGACAGTTAAGTTTGTGGAAATATTTATAACGTTTGATTATTAAAAAAATTAGTAGGAACTAATTTTTTTATAGTTTATTTTTCTCTTCTTTTTAATTAACAGAATTATATTCGGGTAAAAGGTAGTTTTCAACTTTTTAAAAGTGTATACGATTGTAAAACTGTTAAGAAATAAAGCGAGTCTAAAAATGGCATAGAAATTTCCAAAATTAAAAAAAAATCTGTTTATTAAAGAAAGTGAGGGATAAAGTGGTTTCCGTGCTCTTACTTCACTGAGTTTTATTGTGTTGATGCATTTAGAATGTGAAATGTAGGTCACATTCAGTCGAGAGTGGTACTGTCACTTCATCAGATGTAGCTTATATGCTGTAGGGTAGTTACATTGCATGTAATGTCGGGAATTTTCAGCGATATCTGTTCCAGATTTTTTTCGTTTTCTTAAAGCATTTCTTTGTGTCATTATGCTCGTATTCGTGAAACTGTTTTTTCTCCCTATGCATAATTCGCCTCAGGCGGCCTGTAACGCTTGAAAAACATTTACCCTTATCGGGATACGGTACTAGAATTTTCCGGATGAAAGGCACGTTGGACTGTGGCGGGAGCCACAGGCCACCGTGGAGTTTATTTTCTGTTTTCTGGTGTTTCGTATTTATATGGTTTATTGTTATTTTGTTGTTTTTTGGGTTTTTATTTTTACGATACTTTACTTTCGTTTTCACGCGGTAGATAACAAAACCTGTACCTTGTCAAATTATTTTTAACTATAATTTCTTGAGTTATGTGTTTTTTTTTGTTTTATGGTAATGTGCTCTTATAAACTAAACAGTTTGATTTATGTGTGCTTATTTTTTATTTATGTTAATTGTTACGGGAAATTTAAATCGTTAGTTTGAGTGATGTTGACCAATGTAAGATTGTCGCATTAAAAAAAAACGTTTTAGTGGGATTTTGTTCCCATAATATTCTTTGTAATAATAATTTTTTTTTCATCAGTGTACTAGAAGATTGAAGATAATATTGCTTCAAGATTTTCAAGTGTAGGAAAAAATATGTCGATTGTAAACTGTTTTATTAAAATGTGTTAAACTATAAGGATATGCAAGTTGCACAATTTTTTCTAGTTGAATTGGCTTTACATATATTAATTTTACGCACAGAATATTCCTTTATCGTTTTAAAAATTAGTTAAAAAATTTGTGCCTTATGATATACGTTTACTATAATTGACCTGATTCTTTAACGTTAACTGCGTACAGGTATCTCAATTATACGTAATCATTAAAACAAACAGTAATACTCATCGAGATAACATTTATTTTAAATTATGTTAGTCTTTGTACGTAACGAATTCATAGTAATTACCAGATAAGCTAAGGAATCATTTCCCCAATTATTAATGAGAGAACACTTGTGAAAAAAAGGGTTTTTTTTACTATTGCTGGTTAATATATGAAGTCTGTTCAAACAATAACCGAACATTTTTAATTACCCGCCAACGGAGTTATTTAGTGACGTGCGGTTGGCAGCATTGTCTTTGGCGTAACCTTCTCTGTAACATTATATTCTTAGATTGTTGATATGTCGTTTAGTTTTCGTGTTATTGTTATTTGAGTGCAACGTGTTTTAAGTGTTAGTAGCGATTTTTGTAATGTCCTTTTTTCGGCAGCAACGATACAACGTAAAATGTTGCTTGAAACTGCGGAAAACTTTCACAGAAACTTTTCAAGTTTTGAAACAAGCTTACAGATATGATTTTCTGGGTCTACGCAATGCTGCGAATGGTTTTTACGATTTAAAAGTGGTCGTCAGTCAATTGAAGGTGACCCTTGACCGTGAAGGCCTTCCACTTCAACTGATGACACACCCGTTCAGCAGATCAACGATCTGGTACTTGTAAATCGCCGATTGGCTGTCAGAGAAGTTGCAGAAAGGGTTAGCAGCTCGATTGGATCATGACATCGTGACATTTTGACTGAAAAATTGAACATGCATAGAGTTGCAGCAAAGTTTGTTCCTCGTTTGATGACCGAACAGCAGAAAGAACATCCAGTGGACAGTTGCCGGCAACTCCTAGAACAAGCCGATGACGATGAAACATTCACGCAAAGGATCGTAACGAGAGACGAAAGCTTGGGTTACGGCTACGACATTGAAACAAAAGTTCAATCAACAAAAAATCGCTCATTACAAAAATCGCTACTAACACTTAAACATGTTGTACTCAAACAACAATAATACAAAAACCAAACGAGATATCATCAATCCAATAACATGTGGTTACAGAGGAGATTATGCGGAACACAGTGCTGCCAACCGCACGTCAGTAATATCTCCGTTGGCGCGTAATTAAAAAAGTCCGGTTATTTTTTGAACAGACCTCGTACATCAGAGGGAATGTTCAAAGTGCGATTCTTCTGTCTTAGTCCATTTGCGTTAACGCTAAACACTGAATTGTACATTTTTAAAAATACACTTTCGTCTCTATGTATTAACTCGATTGAGTTTTCGATTGACAGCTTGAAGGGGTCAAGGTAACTTGGATTTGAAGAAAGTACCATGTCTTTGACGATTTCCCGGGATGAAAAATCGCAAGGCGTAAAATCCGAAATCTATATCTGAGAGTCATGATATCCCTGATGAAATTCTTCGTGGATGTTAACAGTGTCCGAGTTATGTTTCCTTCCATACTAAAGCGTAAAATCTCGTTCTTTACTTTTTTACTCGAATACATTATTCACAACACAGACTAGAAAATGAACTGAACAACAATTAATGGAATAGTAGTTATATCAACCGATTATTACCAACTGTAAAACCAAAATTTCCTACCTGCTGTAGCATTTAAAAATTTCGCTAGAGGGAAACTGACTTATCTCGTGTGTGTGGCACAGATCGTTTCCCTTTTTTACTTGATCAAAAACAAAAAATGTTTTCACTTCGACCCGTTTTCACTTTACTCATGAATCGATTTTGCCGATTAATCTTTTTTTTTTGTGGAATGAATACCTACGACAGCCTACTGTAAATTTCTTTCAGATAATATTTTATTTATTTAAAAATTCATTAAAAGAATTAATATTAGCGCAATGTTGACAACCTTAACTGATTCTCGGTAGTTCTTATTTAACATTGTTTCTCTATTTTTATTAAACTTCAAATTTATTTCCATTTCTCTGTTTCATTTGCTGGAACTGGCTGTTTTCAAGCAGCCGGTTTTTTTATCCGTATCTTGTTAACTTAAAAAAGTATTAAACCATTAAAAAAAAAACATTAAAATGTAGTGTTGTTCAATTCTTCTGTTATTTCTATTAATTATTCTTTTTAAGCCGGCGCCAAATTTAGGATCAAATAAGTTAGTTGTTGGCAGTTGTAAGTTTTTAATTTTGCGCTGATTTTTAAATTTTATCTATTTATTTTGTTGAAAGTATACTGCGCAAACGTTGCATACCCGATAAAAAAGCTTTTTTGGTTCAGTGTTAGGTATTGAAACTTTAATTTATTTTTACGCAGATTTGCTCTACTCTTTTTAGTTTGCTTGCAGAGGTTTGATGAAGTATTTGCTTTTTATTGCTCATTTTATTTTTTTAAAAGATCTATTTTTTTTAATTGCAGAATTTTTATTACCCAGTTAGCAAAATGGCAAACGATGAATGAGGTAAAGTATAGTAGGTCAAAAGCATATTGGCACGAGGTAGGAGTACTTTCATGTAAAAACGGGTGAGATTCTACTTTTATTAAATATGGATTTAATAATTGAAAGATATTTTTAATAAGAATTATCTTGTGGAATGAATTGATTTATTGTAACTAAATATCTACAACAGGAAAAACAGAAAGGAAAGAAATAACCCCGTTTGAAATGTGGTTTTTTCACGTGTATGTTTACAATTAGATGGGTTGGTAAAACATAAAATAAAAAGAGCTTACCAAGAATTGTTAAGGAAAGAAAATTTTTGCCCATTCATGGTAAAGCAAACCGAATAGGTCGGCTCATATGTGTACTGTCTATCCAGGTTTAGTTAGTTGATATGGTCAAAGGATTGAAAGTAAAAATCGAAGAGGAAGACAAAGGTTGAAATATAAAAAAATAGATTACTAAGGTTAGGCTGTTAAGATTAAAAGATTAATACAAAACAGAAATGAATGGGAAATAGCTTGAAACCAGTCAAATTAACTGCCGACGAAATAAACGTGTTCATGTCTTTGCGTACATGTTAGTAGGTGGTTTGTTAGTAGCAGTGCTGCGAATGTCATGATTTGAGTATTAAGTGTTGTGTGCATGTAGGATTATTGGAGAGGCAGTAATATGACGTCACTTATTCATTACAGTAAACACCATAGGCTGTTTGTGTACAGCCTGTAGGTAAATCGTTTCGTACTGTGTAAACAAATGTGGTCATTAGGTTTAAACAGTATTCTAGTGCTGTTCTCCCTTCACTTTAATATGCCATATCTCTTGTACACAAATATGGAGTTCAGATAACTGAAGTTAATTTTTTTTTATTAGTATTTGTTTCAGGGTTATGAATCCTGAAATGAGATACAAATATGCGTGTTTAATCTTATACGTTTATAAAATAACGGCTATAGGAAAATTTGTGATAACAGGTCAGTGAAATTCAGCGATTGGCCATATATATATATTTATGTACATTATGTGTATGTCATGCTGGTATGTCAGCAAATATTGTACCGGTACTATGTTTTTATTATTTTTTTTTTTTTGGCAGTTACGTACTAAAAATGTCTAAAAATTTCTGCGATATTAATTGTTTCTTATAAATCACTATAAAAATGACCACATTCTAACACTCTTAAAAAATGTTCAGTGCACTTAAACAGAATACAATATAAACATACATCCTGATACCCGTAGGGAAAGACACCCACTTTGTGGCGATCCCGGTCCGTTCCTAGATCTGATGAGTTTTACCGGAGGTCGTCTTTTAGATCCTTTAAATCTGATAACACAATACAGTCATCTGTTTGGCCTCTGTCATGATGCCACTGATGCAAATGCCTCGGAAGGCACTTCCATAAATATATTTATACAACTTACTACCGCCTTCTTATGGCTTCTTAAACTATGACCACCTGCCATAACTTACGAGAGGTTATCTCTAAAGAAAAGACAGTTTCAATGTAAAAAAAAAAATTCTGAAAACTGTATAAATATATATATTTTTTAAACTACACACACCTTATACTACTTCTATATATAATCGCCACATGAATTAAGACATTTATCGTAGTGATACACCAGCTTCAATATACCCTCGTCGTATTCTTCTGCCGCCAGTCCATTTAGCTTCTGATTAACAGTATTTTTAAGTCCATCGTCACCCGCTAATTGCTTACCGCTAAAAAATTCTTTCAGTTTCCCAAACAAGTGGTAATCAGAAGGAGCTAAGTCGGGACTATAGTGGGTGATCGTAAATTTTTCATCCAAATGTTCTCAGTAAATCACGTGTCGGACCCGCACGCAACATGTGGACGTGCACTGTCGTCTAGCAGGACGACGCCGTCGGTCAGCTGCCCACGTAGTCGATTTTGAATGGCGCGCCGTAACTTACGTGTACAGTTTCGCAGTAGGCTTTTGCATTTATAGTCGTTTCACGCGGCATGAAATCAATCAGCAGTATGCCAAACCGATCCCAAAAGACTGTGGCCATCAGTTTGCGTCCAAATGGTTTTGGCTTGACCTTTGTTGATCTGGTTGGTGATTGAGGATGGCGCCATTCACTTGACTGCCATTTTCTCTCTGGCGTGTAATACGTAATACGAAATCCATGTTTTATCGCCGGTAACAGTTTAATTAAGGAACTCATCATCACCTTTTTCTGTTTAGCGCATCAAAAATTTCAAACCAGATCCTATTGCGATTTTTTTGTGACGTTCGGCTAAGACGGCACCCACAGTGCACAAACCTGTCTGAAGCCTAAATGGTCATGAACAATGCGACCGATAACAGCTCTTGAAACATCAGGAAAAAGAAGGGCCAGGTCGGAAATCGTTCAGCGACGATGTTTTCTGACTTCATCGACGCGTTTCAACAAATCCTCGGTGGTTATTGAGGCCTCCCCGAGCGTTCTTCATCATGCACATTAATTCTGTTATTTTTAAACCTTTCATACCATTTTTGGACA
Organism: Lycorma delicatula; assembly: GCF_047948215.1. Classification (NCBI taxonomy): domain Eukaryota; kingdom Metazoa; phylum Arthropoda; class Insecta; order Hemiptera; family Fulgoridae; genus Lycorma; species Lycorma delicatula. Next base: position 54,895,525 of record NC_134460.1, on the reverse strand, counting down.
TTTCTTTCATTCAGTACATTATCACCGTACACAGCAACAAAGTGCCTATGAATTTCAGCCGGCTTAACGTTTTGATGGTTTAAAAAACGCATGACTCCACATATTTGGCATTCGGCGGCAACATCGATCTTCCTATTCATTTTATGAAGTAATAACTCATACGTAATCAAAGACACTACAACGCGACCACTTGCAGACAACAATGCAGTATGTACATTACTAGCGTGGCCATGAACGACACAGGTTCGCCAGCCTTAAGGAGAGAAATTTCCCAGCGGTCTTTACTTTAGAGACATCCATCGTACAACCCTTAACTATCAAATTAACCGATTCGCGGAAGCGCGATCTCAGCGCCTACCTTTAACACTGAAGGTTTCACACAAAACTCTTCCTATATCTAACTTCAATTAGATTATGCACTCAGTTCATTACTTGTTGAGTCTTTAAACATCAGAATTACTATCCACATACCAATAAAACAAGTGTTGATCGCAACAACGAAATTTTTTTGTGCAATTCAGTTTACTCAAAATCCTCTTGATTTACTTAAAAATCAAGAAACAGATTCACAATTTTAATAAACCTCTAATGAAAACACCCTATCTCTGTGCTCTGATCCGCTTTCGGGACTGAGGTCAATCCCTACAACCTCCCAACCGCAGTTCCATCACAGCGTTCTATACACATCCATCTCATCCTAACAGGGAATATCTCAGCAAACCGGGGCTCGATGCCCAAACGCCTGTCTTGGTGAAGTAAGATCCCAGGCGGGCTCCTAGTCACCCGGGTTACTGTTTTTATCTGTACATCTGTAACAGCATCTGTTATAGATGTCAGCACGTATGCCAGCAACTCTGTTCTATTCCTTTTCGGCTTTTCAATTAATTTGCAGATCAAAACCAGAATTGATCCTCGCAAGCTCTCCTGCTACTTCTGTACGTTCATCTTTTTACTAGAGGCAGACATATAAGACGTGGTGTACATCGTCAGTGACCCTACATTCCGGACACAATCCTGAATTACTCGAACCAAATCTGGCCAACCTACCTCGAGAAGCACCATGTCCAGAAAGAAGATGAGTAATATGCCGATCGGGGGAAAATCAACCTATCAGGATACTTCTCACATCAGGAAAAATACTATACGTGTAACGGCCATCAGACGATTCAGTCCACCTGGCCTGCCATAAATGGAAACTTCGGTTGTCTGTTTCTTTTATGCGCTCAGAGGTAAGTTGTCCTAGCTTCTTAGCATCATAACTTAATTGGTATCCAATCGCAAGGATATTGGTGTTCTTAATATCAGATATAACAATGACCGCTTCTCGAGAGACAGTCCTATAGGCACCAGTCACAGGTAACAGTAGGAGACGCTGGGTTCTCGACAAAATATTCCATAATATTTGTACTACATTCGATGAGCCCAGACAGGTACAGCATAGCATTGTAGCTTCGCATACGCCTTACATAGAACGCGCATGGTTCTGAAATTGATATAAACATACAAAAACATAAAGTAATGATTATACAAAGAATTCACATTCATTTCATTTCACACTTTTTATTCAAATTCTACACGCTTGATTAATAAAAAAAGCCGCCGGCAGTAACATCAGCTAACGCCAGTGTTCGAACAGCAGATTTATTGTACGTTGTTTTATACATTTTGTTCGGTTTACCCTTGCAGTAGTACGCATTTTAAAATATGTATATACGTAATTTTAATTTTTATATTCTTTTTTATAACGATAAGTATTAATTTCAATAAAGGTATTTTTTTTTTTTAAATATATTCATAAAAACGTTATTAAATGATGGCATTAAATTTATTATTAGGTGAATATTATGAATCGGTTTAAAATTTATTATAGAACGTTAGGTTCTTTAAAATATTCGGGTTATTAATAAATTCTGTTAATGGAGAGTGTCGAAAGCAGTAGGGTCATTATTTTAGCTTATCCACAGATACGTGCCGTGACGGGATTTCCACGCGTTCGTATAATATGTCTATTATTTAGTGTTTTGCTATTAAAAAATTAACTCAGAAATTATTTTTTATTACGAACTCCAGACGTCAAGTACTGTATTATTCTTTATTAGTTTGTTGTTATTGGGATAAAAGTTGCGTTGAGTTTATTCTTTTATAATTTTGATAAATGTTAATCCATATTATGCAATATCATTATTATTATTATTATTATTATTATTATTGAAAATTCAGAAACATTTAAGATATGCTCGTTTGTTTTTCTTTGCTTTTTATATTGCCATTATTTACCTTGATAAGATAACTGCATTCATTAATTATCATCCGTCTGTTTTTCAAAACATACACACACACACACATACTCAAGAGCTGAATTTACTATCGTTGTACTTTGGTAATAATCTCTCGGTATATCTTTTTAATTTATGCGCAAAAATCTGTTAATTTATTGCGCAGAAATAATAAATTACAACAGATAATGTGTTACTGTTATTTTATAATTAATTTATTTTAAGATTTGTTCTACATTTATTATTATCTTTATTATTTATGGATTATTGTCTTTATTATTATTTTTATTATTACTATTATTATCATACTTGTTCTGTACCATGTTTGGTAAAATGCAAGTAAAATTGCATTATTTACTATAATTATTTACGTTAATTGATTGCAGTATGCACTAACGAATATTTTTATGCTTATAAAAAAATGAAATATTTTTATGCTTATGAAATGACATACAAATTTTTTTTGATGTTATTTTTGCTGTAGAATGTCTATACTTTGAGTTGAGTATATTGTTTCTTTTCCTTATTTCAATTAGTTTTAGATTTTTATTTTCTTTTGGGGGAAAGGTGATGAATTTTTGTTGTACGTTTTATTTTATAAAGCGAATCCAGTAAAAAATGAGGAAAATATCGTCTACGTGTTGTGCTGACATCGATATGATATGACTACATATTATAACACCGTGCTTGACGAAGAGTTTAAGCGTGAAGAAGAAACTGGTTCAAGTTCGTATCAGTGTCGTCTGCTACACATATCCGAATTAAATGCTTGATGTTTCTTCGTTTCGTTATAACGATGAAATTAGCTACTACACGAAGTTTAATTTAAAATTTATAGTTCGTGAAGTTATATCGAAAAACAGAAAACGTTCATTTATTTCACAATATAGTGTGTTTTTGATGATGTGTGTTTATGTTCTATAAAGATTGGTTTGATCAATCTTCAAATAAGTATCAAAGATTTATCTCAATACCGTAAGTAGTTTAACGATAATAATATAACATTAATAATACAAAACGCTTAGTATAAATTTGAAGATAATTTAATAAATGAATTAAATATGAAAAATTAATGTGAATACGTAATTTATGATAAATTTAAATTGAATCACAGGAAATTGTCAATTTTTCCTTAATTTGTGTATTTAAAAAAAAGTAAAATTTCCCATCCTGTAATGTACTCGTATTATAATAATGATAATAAATTCGATTTGAAGGATTCTGGTTTTATAAAATTTGAACACTTTAACATTTTTATTAACAAATCTTTAAATTCCTCGTCTTGATCATTTGAATTAGGTTTGATGCAACTCTGTTTGAAAAAAAATTAAATATGTTATTTCTGAAATCCTACAACAGCCATTTCTAAAATTCCATTGTCTTTGTTTTTTTTTTTGCTACTTTATATCAGTATTTTTTTCCTCTTCGCTGGTGAGTTCACGCAAACTACTACAAATTTGATGTTTTTTCTGTTGTTAGTTCTTATGGAATTATTGTAACATTCTACTTTACGTTTGAGTAGATTTCTGAAGCTTTTAAATCAGTATATATATATATATATATTTGTTTACATCTATTTTTGTATTAATTAAAATCATTTAATTGCACCTCGTTGTTTTATTGTTTTATTATACAATGTCGTTCTTCAGTAGTTTCATGAGGACATTGAGGATGCCAGTCGTGGTCGCCTTCAATCTAGAAAGCCACCTATCAAAACAGCAATTGCTGCCCCACGTGTGTATCCTACACCCAAGCAGAACTGAAACAACAGTCAATGCAGTGGTGCGATTCAAGTTCCCCAAAACTGAAAAAGTTTAACCAATCACCGTACTCGAGACGAAAAATGTTTTGGGACGAAAAGGGCGTCATTTTGGTTGATTTCCTGGAACGTGGACCAGCTGACGTGTATTGCGAAACGCTCACCAAACTGAGACGTGCGATCCAAAATCGACGACGCGGGAAACTGTCGTCTGGAGTAATCCTCCTTTGTGACAACGCGCGTCCTCACACCGCTGGCTTAATCAAGAAGAAGATTCAAGATTTTCGATGGAAAATATTTGACCACCCTCCGTGTAGACCCGATTTTGCACCTAGCGACTACTTCCTCTTCTTGCATTTGAAAAAGTGGCTTGGTGGACAACGGTTTGAAAACAACGAGGAACTCAAGACTGCCGTTGTTAACTGGTTCAATTCCCAGGTGGCGAACGTCTATGCAGAGGGGAAAGAATCCAGCGTTACGAAAAGTGCTTGAAACTGAATGGCGATTATGCGGAAAGTGAAGTAGATTTGTTGTAAACTCAAACTGTAAGTAAGCTACCTTTTCTCACAAGTTAATTTTTTTAATCACCAAACGGCCATATATATAATTTCGTTAGAGTATCACGAAATTCACCCTTGACTTTCATAACCTATTCTACTCGTGAAAATAATGGAAAAAGTTTATATAAACATATGACCTAAAATGCTCCGTTTGCGAGTCACTGCTAGTGAAAGTGAAAGATTTCGCTTGGGTTTCAGCTACCCTGGTGAAATTTGGTCATACTGAAATTTTTAGAACGTTAATTAAGGCGCAGAATTAGTGATTTTTTATATGGTTTTTGACTTGAAAAATCGAATAAAATTGGTCCCAGACCAGAACCTTATCTGCGGTAGTTTTTGAGAAGTCTGAGTTGAAAACAATAAATTGAGGTAATAAAAGCATAATAAGCGTTTTTCGCCCTTACAAAAAATAAAATTAAATTAAGATTGTAGAGGATTTAATTCTGGACAAAATAGTGTAAGATAAGTAAAATAAAGAAAAGTTAGAAAAATTCGAATGTTCCTTAGAAACATTACATTACTACATTTGCCAGATAAATAGTTATTTAATGAAAATAACAAACCAAATTATTTTTGGACGATATGAGAAATTTGTAAAAACAAAATTTACCGTTAAAAAAAATTAAAAAACTGGAAATTTGATTGTAATCAAATCTGAAATTAAATTGATTGTAAAATAAAAATATATAAATAAAAGTTACTTAGAAATTTTTTTGTTAATAACAGAAATCCAATAAATTATTTGAAAAATTATTATTTCAAAATTGGCAATAGAATAAGCGAAATGTTTCACTAGCCGTTATTCGCAAACGAAGCATTTTAGGACATAATGCTTATCTGAATTTTTTCCATTATCTTCACGAGTAGAATAGGTTATGAAAGTCCTGGGAAAACTTTGTGATGCACCTTTTTCTTATTCAGTTTTAGCTTGCGGAACCACCGTAAGGAATTACTTCAGAGGATGATATGTAAGATTGTAAATGAAGTATATTTAGTGTTGTACAGCCTCAGGAACGACCATTCCCGAGATGTGTGGTTAATTGAAATACAACCACCAAAGAATACTGGTATCCACAATCTACTATTCAAATCCGTATAAAAGTAATTGTCTTTACTAGGATTTGAACCTTAGAACTCTCAACTTCAGCTAATTTGCGATGACGAGTTAACCACTAGACCAACCCGGTTGGTTTTGTAATGCACCTGTGTGTGTGCGCGCGCGTAAATGACCTTGATAAGTTTCTTTCAAATATAATCATATTAATTACATTTAATATGTAATTAATCAGTTATTCTAATAAGAGCTTATTAAAATTTAAAAATTTTTGACCGTGCCATGTTAGTTTCCTGTGAAATAACTTAAAAAAATGGTCTTGCCTTAATTCTTTTAATTAAAAGCAAGAAATGCATAATTAATTAATATATTTCTTAAACATTACTTGAAATTTTAATTAACTTTAGTCTGTAAAACAACACAACTATACATGTATTAGGCACTATACATTAAAATAACGTATATATAAGTAACCGGTTTTCGGTATCGGCACGTTATAATATTTTATTTTTTGAAATCAGTTTAATCAGCGGATCATTTTTTATAGTACTTATAAGAATGTAATGTACTTATTAAATTCTTTTCTAATTGCTTTATTAGCTGTTATATAATCTCCTACTATTGTAAAGATCGGGTTTGGCTTGAAAAATAGAAGATTCGCCAAAATATTGTTTATAGAACATAAAAAAAACAATAAGAATTGAGGAATTTTTAAAAAGTTTATAACAAAATAGAAAGAGGTTTAAGAACGGAGTGTACGTCTCCAATGCTGTTTAACTTGTGCGTAGAGAGGTGCTTGAAAAATGATGATGTTGTAAAACGGGGAAAGAATGACGCCTATAAGGACGATCGTATTGGAAAGCGGGTAGTACTGCTGAGAATATTGGAAAAATGAGAGGAATTTGGTAAGGAGGTAAGAACCGTTAAAATGAAGGTTATGAGATCAACAAAGGAAGTCAAGATAACGCTTAAGGGAAAACGTCTTCAACAAAGAAAATCATTCATATATTTAGGAAATGAAGCCCTACGGAAAAAAATGAAATTTATTTTCAGGTTTGTCAGTTGCATACTGATGTAACAAAGTATTTTATTACGAATTAATAAACGTATTGGAATTTTGTTATCAGTTGGTGATTCAATAAAATCGTAAGTGACGTACTGTATGGAGTGCTGGCAACATTTTTCTTCGAATCGGAAACAGAATCCATGGATAATAAATCTAAAAGTAGAATTATAATGTTATTTTACTAACTGGCCGGTGTCAATAGACTATTTGCAATAACGTTGGCGGTTCTGGTCTTATCACAGAATGCAGCACTTTTCGTACGGGTTCCTTCATTATCGTATCGCATTTGTTTTTTTATTACAGATCGACTTATTTTTTTAATTTTTAAAATATTTATTATACTTACGGAAATATTTAGTATAAAATGTTGTTTTTGTAATACTTTTTATTGTAGGTAATACTTTATTCAGTAAATAAGGGATTTTATGAATATTTAAAAATATCCAAAAAAATTACATTGACATTGTAAACCGTACGGTAAAAGTCTCGCAGATATCATTTCTTTCGCTCAAAAAACAAATATTTCAATAATATAAATAAAACTGTTTTTAACAAAATGATACTGGCATCAAAAAGGTAAGACACTAACTATGTATCTAATACCAAAATCTGTTATTAATTTAGAATTTTGTTTAAAAAAAATACACGTTAAATATATGTAATAGACAGTAGATATAAAATAACAGGTAATAAACAAAGTGTAAGCGTTCCATATAATAAGAAAACAACAGAAAAATTTGTTAACAAAACTGTTACCGGCCGGATTTCATTTATTTGTAATACATATTACATTTACAGAAATAATACAGTTCTCATGATTATTCGTTGTTTAATAAATGAAATCGGACTGTTACGCTCGATTTATTTATAGAGCATAAGTACATTATCAAGTTTTGTACGAGATAATTCGTAAATTCAAAGGCGCTGTTAAGTAATGCTACCTAGTCGCGTGATTCGTAAACCTACCTTTTTGAGGAATAAGTACTGCTTCCTAGCGGCACGATTTGTAAACCCACCTATTTGAGGAAAAAGTACTGCTTCCTAGCGGCAGGATTTGTAAACCCACCTTTTTGAGGAAAAAGTGACATATTCGAGTCCCACGGTTCATCAAATGGAAGAAAAAGAAGTTGTCTAACAAAATTCGAGGTATTTTTGAAAGTATTCTTTATTACAAATGTAATTTAAGTGAAATATAATGTTTTCATGCTCTTTTTTTAATTCTTTTTCCCATTTTAATTTCACTTTTAGGTTAGGTAATGTTTAAAACTGTAAACATAGTTCGTTGATCGTTGACTCTTACCGGCGAAGTTCTGACGAACTTGTTGATAAACAAACGTTAGTCAGTTCTCATTTACCGTAAAACAAACAATCATTGGTTACATTACCTACTGTTATCTATATTATAATCGGTTAATGAAGATGTTATTTTATTAGGTGCAAAAAAATGGCTTAAAGTTCAGAGAATATATTTTATGTTGAGATCTTTTAGCTAAATACGTTTTTCTAACACTTTCATAGACAAATTGAAAATTGTTTATTAAATGTTTACTGTCATAGATAAATCGAACATAGATATATACAACTTATATATCTGATGAAATTAACATACTATATTAGTTATTATTATAATAATTTTAATAATAATAAAAACAGTGTTTGTTTTTAAGTTTAATATTTATTTAGCTACAGTTTATAGTTATACATTTGTAAATATTGTTGTTATATTGGATCCCTTATCTATTATGCAGATCGTTTAATGTAAATAAATGAGATGAAATGTATTTAGCATCCTTATTCTGCATACAGTCGAAATTTCGTTAAATGTTAAAAAACCAAATACAGTAAAATAACATCCATTCAGCAAATTAAAAACAGAAATAAAAAGCATTGGACGTGTTATCCACGTAAATGTAATCGTAAGGTTATATTTCTCTATTACCTTCAAGACCCGTATGCAAACTAATTGAAGAAAAAGACGCCATCGTCCCCTTAGCGCGTGACGTTATTCTTATTAATAAACGATTTGAGAAAATAAAATAAATAAATCGTATTATTTTTGTAACTAATAAACATAAATTTTATTAATAAACTCTTAATTTTTAATATTGATAACCGGGAAAGCCTTGCAATACTTCGCCACCTTTTTAATTGATCTATCTACGTAATTCTCTACATTCGTGTCGGTATTCCTCGTATGCGTAAATATTACCCAGTAATCACTGTTAAACAAATGATATTTGGGATATAATAACTAATTATCAGGGTTTGAATAATTCTCATAATATACCAAACGATATTTCTTTTAATTTACCCCGAAAATTAATGAAAATCTAAAAAGTACAATTTAATTATAAAAATTTAAATAGGTATCCAAGACGGCATTTTTATTGTAGCGTCTTATAAAGTGTTCTTTTTAAGGTTAAAAGGTGGCGTCTTATGTAACTACATTTAATTTATTATCGCGTGATGGGGGGAAAGTTAATCGCTTAATAATTTGTAATGTATTAAATAATAATGCAGCGATATGTTGTTGAGGAAAATCCCGACCTTGAACAATGTGTCTACTTCTTAATTACTTGTGGTGAAGATATTTGTTTGTCATCTTTGAGCTGACGTTTTTGTAGATGTTATTCTCTATTGCCTGTTCCTTGTTATTACATTTTGTTAATCTTAGCATATCTCCTACGACCTGCATTCTCAATTTTTGTGTTTTATGTATTCTAATCTTTGTTTCTCTCTTTCTACAATTGTCACCTTTAACCCGTCCTTCCATTACCAAATTAACTAAATCCGGGTGGCTTATTATACCGCTTACCAGTCATTTGTACCTATGAGATATTCTGCTACAAATCTCTCCCCTCTATTCCTCATTTTGAATTTTATTAATCCATCTGATTTTCAACATCTTGCAAGTAATACCACTTTACAGAGACCTCTTCTTTTTTGTTATTCCATGTGTGGCTAATATATAGTCCTACACTCCACGCAACTATTTACAAGAATTTCTTGAAATACATCTGTATTTGCGTTGTATACACCCGTGGACGTGTATTGAAATACTCGGGGAGTGGTCTAGTAAAAGTTTTAGGATTGTACGCATATAAGCTGTGCCATATATAAAAATCATATTTTCTCTCAAATCGGTTAATTTCACATAACTGACGTTACGGTCATCAGTACAATTTTAATCTAGCTGTTAAAAGAAATAATACATATCTATGAACCACTATACGCAGATCATTGTTGTCATGGTGGTTTCTAATAAAAACTTCAATATCAGATAAACCACATTTTTTATTCGTTACAAAATATCTGGTAAAAGTCCTTGAAACCAGAAAATGTACTGTTAAACAGCTGTTCAAATTGAATAAAACAAGTTAATAATTTAGTCATAATCTTGGTTCTCTTTCCTGTGTTAACATTTAATTGTTAAAGTGGGATTTACAACCGAACAATAAAATAATTGTTGTGCATGGGCCATTGCATTTGACAATCTAGCTGTACGATATTTCAGAGCTGAATTCAAAAACCGTTATTTTGTTTCTATAATTCCTAGAAGGTTGAAATTATCACAGAACATTTTTATAACCTTCGTTAAAAGGTCTGTAAAGTTTCAATAGAATCGGTGGAGGAATGGGCTAGTGTGATTCTAAATCAAAAGTGTATACCTCTTCGTAGGACACATTGTATGTAGATGTCCATACCTATATATTTTAGGTAAATTCTGTTCGTAGGATAATGTTTGAGGTTTTAGTTACTAGAAATATAAAGAGAGATTATTAATTTCTTAATTAATTATAAAGATATTAATGATAATAGATGTCACGACCACATATTTTGGAATTTGGAATCTAAAAGTGTCCATATCTATTATTTTTTAATCTTATTTTTATTTTATTTAATTAATTTGTTATATAGAACATTTCGGTTTAAACACAGACACAGAAGATAGATTTAAATTGCATTTTTATTGAAAAAAATAAATAATAATAATAATAAGAAAAATGAAGTGGTGATTTCTTTAATTATATTTATGTAAAGAATGTTCCAAAATTATTTCTTGTGCTTCAGGGTCAAAATATCCTATTAAATACATAATTTATCTATTGGCACGATTGCCGTATCCCTCATAATAATAAACGCAAATCGTACCCTGTTGAGTACAGTCGGTGTAGATTTTTTCTTTACGGCTGTGATACGAATAAAATAACCGAGGTATAGTAATGCATTCTACATATGTACGCCCTGCTTTTAGTGAGAGTAATGACGTTCATTATACGACCAGTCTCCGTGTTGAAGGTCCAATGTAGAGGATGACCAATATCAGTTCAGACATCTGGACCGGGACCAGATCTAACTTGTAGATGTAACTTGTAGCGATTATCGGTTCGAATACAGCAATGCTCATCCGTGTTCTTTGAAGAAGGTTACGGGAGATTACTTCCCGTTTTCCCCTGGCACTTGATGCTTGCTGTACGAAGATATAACGGTCATTCCATTATTCTAGATAACATGCCTCTAATACTTAGAAGCCTGCGAGGATTACGGTTTGGCAATAACAAATTTAAAATGCCACGATTACTGGGAATACCTGTGTATTATAAATAAATTTTTCCTCATATGAAGTCTGGGAGTTAAAATTAAACTATTTAATTTTATACTTTGATCGATCGTTATTTCCAGACTCGTTTAACTATTGGAACGAAGGAATAAATTTCCTGTTCATTCTTCTGTGATCGTTGTCCTGTAAATATATAACATATTATTTACCCGCTAACTTTTCTGCTTAATTAAATGTAACTAAATTTTCTGCTACATTTATTACCTATTTTTATCGTCTGCTTTCATATTTTTCATCAAATAATGGTTTTTTTTTAATTTAATTTTTTTATTATCTTTGTTCGTATCCTTTTGTCTCCAAATATCTTTTGTTTGCTTTTATGAATTAAATATTTTAATTATCTAATTAAAATTAAAATATTTGAATTTGGTGTAAAAATTGAAGTAGTTTACTATGATGCAATTTTTTTTTATCCTACAAACAGATAAAACATTTATCTGTTTTATATATGGTCCAATCTTTTTCATTTTCGTTACGTCTAATTACCAGATTAATTAAATATGGGTGTTTTAATATACGGTTATTTCTTTACAAGATTCTACCGCTGATTTCGCTCTTCTATTCTTCGTAAGATCTCTTATTTCGAATTTTATCCACCCGTCCTGCTATAACGACCATATTTCAAAGAGCCGTCTATTCTTTTCCTTTTTGTTTTTTTCCACGTCTCGGTAACAATGCTCTACACTCCACACAACTATTTTCATGAATTTCTTTATAATTCTTGTATCCATATTTAATAATAGCAAATCTCGTTTCTGGATGAAATCTCTTCTTGCTTGTGCCGTTCTGCTTTTCATTGTATTTATTTCGTACGTCCTTCCTTTGTAGTTTTCATTCCTTAATAAAAAAAAAAGTTTTTCTGTTCTGGTGTATCCTGTTCCCCTATCTTGATGGTTAATTCTTCATGTGATTATCTTCCATTTTATCGCATTTCATTACATTTGCTTTGCTTTTGTTTATTTTCAGACTGAAGTTTTTCCTTGTTTTCTCTTCTTAACGTGTACGTCGCACTCTTTTCAACTTCTGAACGATGAGCGACCCCGCGGAACGATTAGATGATCTGTAAATGAGTTGTAGTCTTGTACAGATTCAGGCCGATCGTTCCTGAGATGTACGGTTAACACTATATTCTTATCTGGGGATCGGATCTACCGTCTGTAGAACCCCGATCAGTAACACATGGGTATCCGTTATCTAGCATTCAGATCCATATGAAAGTAACTTTCCTTTACTAGGATTTAATCCTCAGAACCCTCGACTTCGAAAATCAACTGTTAAACGGTTTATTTTACCGCTAGACTGACCCGGTGCTAGCAATAAATTCATGCGTTCAGAAATCTCTTTTAATTAATGTTTGATTACTGGCTAAAACAACTGAATACGAAACTTTCTTATTTTTTCTCCTTTTTAATTACTCGGTTTATTTCTCCGTTCTCAAATTTGCCCTTAAATTCCTGTATCGATTCTATGCAAGTTTAACAACAGCTGTTGATACAATCGTCTCAACACTTCTTCTGATTGTTGTGTATCTACTATAATAAATAAGTATATTTTTATATTTGTCGAACGATAATTTATTTATAATATTAAACTCGCGTAAAAAAGGTCATTTATAAAATTAATTTTTTTTCAGATTAGTTGTGTAGTTTCCGATTTATGTCGTTAAAAGTAATAAAGTACGAGTATATATTTATCGATTTGGTGAACCTTCTTTTTTAATGAGTTTTAGAATATTTCTTAATTTTTAGTAATTTAGTGATTTCATATATTCTATTTTGTAAATGGTAAGGAAAATTATGTAAGCTCTAAAACGAGAACGTATTTTTCAGTTATTATTTTGCGTTGTAACCTTTTTTTCTCTTTGGAACGAATCGCTGTTATATTAAACTTTAAAATACATATACGCGCCTCGGTTGTATTTTATTCTACAGGATGAACTTGAACCGACTGTTTTGCCGTTCCCTATTTTCTTAATCGTTGACTGTGGCTTTTCAATTTTCTCTGCGCTATCTGTCATTTGTAATATTTGCTTATTTTCCATTTTAACCCTCAACCTTTCTTCATATTTTTTTTCAGCCTCTTCAGTAAACAGCTCGAATGATTATTATTATTTTTTTTTTTTTTTAATAACGGTTGTGTTTATTATTACTTACAGTTGTAATATATATGTTTTCTTTTTTTCTTCTTTTTTACGTTAGTTTTTTTTTTTTATATAATTTTCATTCTTATTAAAAATTCTGTGTTTGTTTTTTCTCGTATGACTTCTTAGTTTTGTTTAATAATTATAAAAATAAATAAAATTTGTAATTGGATTTATCGTGTCTTGTAATTTATGAACAAGTAAGTATTCTATTTCAATTATTAAGGATTTTCTCAATGCAATTTTTTAAATTCAATTCTAAATGCTCCTTTTATAGAATATATTAATGTAATAAATTAATATGTAAAGTAAAATAGTAATTTTATTTGTAAATTGTTCATTGTGTATTATTTTTATAAGTTTAGTTCATATAAACCTGAAGCAAAATAAGCTATTATTACACATTTTATCACTCTATTTGTCTTTCCCCACTAATGGTTTTTTTTTTTTAATTTTGTCTGGATGATTTTATCTTAACTCTGATTACATTTATTTGTAATATGTACTTAGAAGCCACTTTTTGACTAAATGTAATTTGATTTTGGATTTTTTTTCGGTTACGATATGGTTTTTCCTAAAACTGTAGAACAAAAACTGAAGCAAATAGATTTTGAAACTTTTATAGAATTTTTTTTAACTTATGAAGAAATATACAGCGACTTCCTTTTTGTGGAGACATTTTTTTTCCTAATTTCCTAGCTGAGAATGAGTTTTCATAAAGAATTTCAAGTTATAGGAATGTATAAAAAAACAAATTGCACAAATTCTCTAGAAAACTTCTTTTTTGTTATTTGAAACAAAGTTCTATTTGAAGTTAGAGTTTCTTCGCAGAAAATCCATTGTAATAAAAAATTCGAGAAAAAATGTTAAATAAATAAATTTTGAGACAATTTGCTTAAAATATTTTAGAGATCTAAAACCTCTTACGCTTTTCTAATGGAGTAGTGTTTGTGATTTACTGTTTTAAGATACATTTTTTATCAGAGGTTTTGAAGGTATAGAAATAATTAGGATTTTAATTTTCATACAATTTTCTTATGAAATAATAAAAAAGCGCATTGCGGTAAAAGTGATTTCATACTGCTGCCCAGTATTAGAAATTCACTCAGCACTGAGTAATAGTGGGCGCTAGGCACATTGGCAGAGGACCGTGAGCTGTGGCGGGAAATTATCAGCGGGATATGAATCGGGTCACTAGCTCTCAGATACGAGAGGAAGAATCATGATACTGATACCTTCGGAGAATAATGTCCTACATTAAAAAAAAATTATATAGATTTAAAGAAAGTAATAACAAATAGGTTCAAATTTTAAAAAAAACCGCAGTAAGCAAGCAACAAATGAAATTATACTTTTTATATTTTATTTTTGGAGGTAGGTGTCAATTTAAATAGTTGAAAAAGTATTTTTTACCCTACAGTGCGTTTTTAAACATCTTTTTATTATTTTTTTTTTTTTTTTATAAACCTTATTAATTTTTAAAAACAATTACTTTATTCGTTTTATAAATACATTTAGGCTTAAAAAAATCCTCCACAAATGAAAAAAACCTTTGGCTTTGGCATCCTTGATTAAAATAAGAAAAAAAGTGTAGATAACTAAAAGTACTACTATTGAGGTTTGGATAACGTTCCCTTGAATGTGGAAATGTATGTTATTTTCTTGTTTTATGTTATCTTACCGATTTGCTTTAAGAATGACATAAAATACGGTATATTGCTGTCATGATCCAGTACTAAGTAAGATCGTCTGTAAGAAATTATCAGACAAATGTTTCATATGTAAAAAAAGTTAGAATTTATTATATTTCATATTATGTATTGCCCTGTCGTCTTAAATGAAAAATTATATCTTGAAAAAAAAATGTATACCTTTAAATCTTGTGTGTGTGAATGTGTGTGTTATTTTTTCCCTAATAATTCACCTTGGAACACGTTAGATCTTTTATTTATTTTCGGTTGTTTGTTTTCTTCACCTCAGTACCTCTTTATTCTTACTGATATCTCTTTTCTTCGTTCTTCAGAAAGTTCAGCTCTATTGTTCTTACGTTTTGGCGCTTCTTGGAACCTTTTATTTTCATCTTTAATATTCTGTTTAAAATTTCTCTTTCTCTTATAATTTCTTCAGTTATCTTCTGTTCTTTTAGGTCTTCTTGAACTTGTGTGAACCGTTTGCCTTTAATTTTTTTACTTAAGAAAAAAATTCAGTCAAAGTTCAGTCAATCGATTTATTCACTCTAAATACACATAAATCGGAGTAAAATACAATTCATGTTTTCCAATCATGACTGACAATTTTTCAATTTTAGTGTAAAATTTGTTATTTGAAATTAATTTTGCTTGATTATTTTGAAATTTAGGACCTAAAATTTTTCTTATAATTTTCTTTTCTTTTTTACTTTCCCGTCTAGCGCTGTAGCAGAGCTATAGCTTTAGAAGTAAAGGTATTGCAATCGGTCCAATTTGATCATATGCGGTTTTCACTGGATATTGACGTTTTGACATCTAAGGAACCCCAAAACATAAACTGATGGCTAAGTGGGTATATTGCGGCTATAGTACCTCTTCTCACACAAGGAGCGCTAGTGTGACAGTAACGTACAGCACCTGCTGTACTCGTCTGCTATATTGTGACGTCACAAGTGAGCGGTAGAATTAAAAAATGGAATAATATTTAAAGTGTAAAAAGGTATTTAAAGTGGCCGCTAGTACCGTCACATCCGCGCTAATGAAATACGGTAAGCGCGCTCGTTGTAATTAGAATCATTGAATTTAATAAACAGAAAGATATTACATTTAAATAAAATTATAAGTATTTTCAATTAAGTTGTGTGTGTAAGCCGTGCATCAGAAAAAAGCCGCTTGGCGGGAAAGTCCTACAAGTGTGTTATCAGCTTTTTTTTTTTTAGATTTTCTAGTAGACCTTTGTTGCACAGTCTTAGGGTTTCTGCCGCATATAGTGCTTCCGACTTTATCACAGTTTTATAGTGTAGAAATTTTTAATTCCATGATAAAGACTGTTTGATAAACGTATTTTTCGTTAGTTGGAATGCTAATTATATTTATTAGCTCTAACTGTTAACGCTTTTTTATCTAAAGAATTCCAACCGATCCGTTTTCCGAGATATTTGAAATCATCCACTTTCTCTATTTTTTTAATTATTTATACTAAGGAAATAAAGACGCTTTATGCTTGTGATACTATCTTTCAGATTAAGAATGAAAGTAAAACGGACCGATTAGTTAAATCGGAAAGGCGAATTATGAGATCTTGTTTAAATAAAAATTATGAAAAGGATGGAGTCTGGCGAATTGCCACAAATGAAACAGTCTACAAACAAGTCGACTCTATTCTCAGTACAATGAAAAACGAAGGATTTTCCATTTTTTTCCACGTATTAAGAATGCCTGAGAACTGAATTCTAAAACAATTGGTCAAAAGGAATATTAACAAAAAAACCTGTGGAAAATATGCTGGTGAAATCCAAAGAGATCTTCGAGAAATTGACGTGAGGGTCGAGGATGCCTGTAATAAAATGAAAATTAACTACGCACTTCAATACAATAGATTCAACGTTAAATAATTAGAAAGGCATAACAAGTAGAGATCACAGATGAAGTCAGGAAGCAGCGATCCGATAGAATGAAGAAATACTGAGAAAATCGAAAGGCGAGACTAATATAGAAATTCAAGAGGAACTGAAATACGGATGACTAAAATGGTCCAATGTGGCCTCAAAAAAAAAAATTAGCTAAACTTATCGTTTCTCAAACGCGATTTTTAATCCCATTTTAGCAGCTTGTTTTTCTTTAATTTGTTGTTCAGCTTCTTTCCGGTTTTTAGCTAATAATGCCATATCATCAGCGAAAGTTAAACTGTTAATCTTTAGTCCTTTAGTCGCCGGTTTTATTCCACTATTTTTGTCTAAATTTTTGTTCCGTTCTCTAACTACCTTTTCAAGAGCACAGTTAAAAAGCAATGGAGAAAGTCCATCTCCTTGTCGTACGCCGGTTTCGATGGGAAAAGGGTCAGATAATTTTTTCAGAAATTTTATTTTAGAGTACGTATTAGGTAAGGTTGTTTTGATTAAGTTTGCGGTTTTGTTATCTAAACCTAATTCTGTTAATGTTGAAAAAAGTGATGTTCTGCCTACCGAATCGTATGCTTTTTGAAAAATCAATAAAAGTTGTAACATATATTTTCTTTATATAAGAAACTAAAAAGGATTTGGTGACCGGCTTTTTTCATTAAATATTCCTTCTTTCGCTTATTTCGGAGAAAAAGCAATAGTTTTGCTGAATTTTATAAACCTATTATTTTGAGAGAGGTATTAAATGTTAGACAGCGATTATATTTAGTATTTAATTAAGCGTAGTTCCTACAAAAAAAACAAAAAAGATTCTAGATTAATTATTGATTTTGTTTATACTTGTGCTAAAAACAATTAACGCTTTATCAGAACTTTCGTTTACATTGATCCTTTCTTTTTCTTGAGTACTCGTATAGTAAAATATACTACTTTAGAATTTAAAAATTAAATTAAATATGTGTGCGCCCGTACGTCTGTTTGCTTACAATTTTTTTGTGGATATATATATATATATATATATATATATATACACTGAATTTCGGAAGTAGTAGTCATTTTGGGGCTTCTTTTTATGTTAAATAATATTCACTGATCATAGTTGGGTTTAAAGTTATTGTTTGCAAGTTTTGTTACTTCCGTAGTTTAAAAAAGTTATAATTTTTCATAAAATAAATTGTACTTTCAAAGATAAAAATATTTGAAACACCGTTATATAAGTTGGTTAAGATAAAATATATAAGAAAGTTTAATGCACAGACTACTCGTAAGAACAACACAAGAGTTGTGTTACGCAATTCCTGACAAAACTATCGGAATTACTTATTAGGAATTTTTTGAGTATGGTAGACAGTCAGTTAACAACTTAGACATGTTAATTGGACTTGTAACCTGCTAAAGCAGTTTAGCTTCAAACAAGTATATACATACTCACACACCCGCGCTCGCATATATATACTCGTAAACTCGCACACACAACAGAGTGATTCCAAATTGCATGGCAATCTCTCGGGAAATGATTCTATAGCCAAAAATAAGAAAAAAAGTTCATATAACAACATAGGTCAGAAAACGGTTCGTTAGCTAATCGTTTTGGCTCGCGAAATATTTAGCTGTGCTTTTTGTTCCCTCTGAAATTAAACCGCACTAAAATTCTTGGGGTACCAATCGATAGGTAAATTTGTTGCTTTCTTATAGTTTTTGATTTAAGAAATCGAATAAAAGTGGTCCCAGACCTCTGTCTCGCTTAGGTTTTAAGAAAAACGGGGAAAAACACGAAAACGTTTTGTCAGAAAATACACTTTTTTAGGTTTTGGAATAAAACAACGTTGTTAACTTACAAATACAAATTTCTAGTTAACTTAGTAGAGAATTGAATTCTGAGAAAATTGATATAAATAACTTCTGTTATAACTAAACACAAATTTGATAAGTTCAACTTCAACTTTAATCTAAGAAGTTCAACTTTAATTAAAAACAAAAGGCACAAACTGGCTAAAACTGGAAACACAAATTTTTTTACGTCTATTAAATAAGAGAAAATTTAAAGAAGGCATTCAGGGAAAATTATAAGTAAACATTGTCGTAAACAAGCTATTTTCTTAATTAATTTTTTATTTTTTCGTTCTCAAAATCTAATTCTGTATTATTTATTTTTCATTATTTTTGTACCCTACCGACTCGCTAAAAGTTTTACATTTTTTGTTTAATATTTTTATATGATCCATTAATTTTTCGTGTGTTGAGGTATCTTATATCTCATAATGAATTTTCTCTTTTCCTGTTACAGTTTGGAATTTTCATCTCCCCATAAATTGAAAATCTCTCCATTAAAAACCCATATAACCCATAGTAACCATATTTTTGACCTGGTATATCAATTTACATATTATATATATATATATATATATTTATTATCTGTTACATTTGTTATAAAAATCTTGTTTGATTTTTTTTCCAGGTCGCTGAGTTACTGACGATGATCCGATCGGCATAATTACGTTTTTCTAGGTCAGCATTGTAACGATTTGTTTATTGGATTTTTATTTTTAAGTATGACTCGTTAAAGGCAGAATTAGGGTGGTAAAAGCCAGACACCCTTCCTCATATCCATGTCTTGCGGGACTTCACATCTCTTCGTCTAGCGGCACCACCTTCCCTTACTGTTCTTGGCGTTTCACCAAATCCTGTTGTTCAACTTTTGTTCTAAAGAAATTATTGTAAAACGAAAACAATAGCGATTCGGTCGGACTTCGATAATCCTTTGGCTCCACAAAAAATTATTTCTTTTGCAGTAATTTCGAACTTCCGTTTGGCCCGTATCTTTTTAATTTAATGGTCTGTATGTAAAATATAATTAAATCGATACCTTTATAATACGAACGATAATAAGGAGTAATGTGTCTATTTTTATGAAATATGTCGATCAATTTTTTTTTAATTGCGCTTGTAATACTGGGTATATATGAAAAGATCAAATTACGAACCGTACGACATTTATTTTAAACCGAAGAAGCAAATCGCTTGGAATTCGTCGAGTTGTGTTCATAAAAGTAATCTAAACTTCTATACCTATATTTTTAGTGTAGTTTTAATGAAGAATTTTTATTTAGTACGATTAGGAACTAATTATGGAATAATTTATAGATGTTATTAGAATAAAGATTATTATTGTTATGAAGGTGTAGTATTCTAAAAAAAAGTTATTTTAATAATTAAAATCACTGATCATTACGGAATAGTAACGCCTTTCATCTGGAGTTTCCGGTTTCGAGTCCCGGTCAGGCATGGTATTTTTCCTGCGCTACAAAAAATGATTCCGTATAGGTTGTTAGATGTTATTAATTTTATACCGGAGCAAATCTGTGGGGAATAAACCGTTTAAATAAATTTAAATCTCTTAAAATCATTTTCGAATGACATTTATTTTTATTCGCTGGATTAAGGTTTAGTGTTGCTATCGTATAATTGACCCGATTTAAATTCGTTATCGTTATTTCTAACTGTCCTAATTGCATTACTGTATTTTAATTAAATTCTAAAAGAAGTTTAAATAGCCACTACGATTATATTAGCCGCATTACCTCTTCGTCGATCGATTTGTTAATAACGTTCTTCATAATAACCGTAAAAGATTCGAAAAGTTATTATTAATCCAAACACCTCGGGAAAGTACAACACCCTTCCTTTTCAGGGTCCATTTAGTGTTTGGGTATCATCTCTAAAAGGAAGGAGGGTTGTGCTTATTAATAACTTTAACGAATAATAATAATAGAAACTATTATTATTTTTAATTCAGTTTGTGACGGAAGTGAAAACAGGTTCATAATTGTTTGGCCGCATATTTTTTGCGATCCACGTTTTAATGATCTCGGCTGTTTATCGACCGATTTGAACAAATAAGGTCTCATTTTGTTCAAAATAAATGGCTTAAAATTTTATTTTGTAAAATATGATTTCTATAAAACTAATATTTACAGAGATATTAATGATTAAAAATTTTAAACGGTCGCCGTTTTTTGAATTTTCAAGCTTTTTTATTTTCTAGAATATATTGTTTGGAACATATATTTGATTAAAATATGTCAATCCGTTCTTAAGATATAAATTTTTATTAGGGGATAATAAACAAGAAATGAGGGCTTGGATGAAAATGAAGCAAGGTAAGGCATTTGTCCATATGTTCTTTTTTGTTTATTACTATGTCCTGAATCAGTCCCTTAAGTTTGGGCCTTATTGACGACATTCTTACATAAAATGGAAAGCGGTCATTCTACGTCGTGAATAATTGAGATTTGTATGTAAAATTACATAAATATTTTACCCGTACAAGAAAATGATTAGTCGACGCGTTTGTCTGACCAGCCCGATCTACAGTGTAGTCTTCTATTATTACATGATCGGTTATGCTGGTAACTATTTAAAAGGATATTTTTTTCAAATCCTACTTCATCTTCATTACTGTCGTAATACTGGTACTATAAGTTACTTGTTTTTCAGATTTAGTTATTAAATAGTTATTTATTGAAAAATGACCGGAAAAATTTGAAAATTACCATTATTCCAAAAACCCCCATATCGGGCAAAGCAATAAAAAAAAATTATAATCAAGCGGTTCGTAGAGGATATTATTGTGACGTATATTTGAAGGGTGATCAAAAAGGGTATTTTTATTTCGGTTTTCTTTCGTTTTATTTTAAGAAAAGTTTCGTTAATAAAAATAAATTTTTCAGCTTAGTTAAAAAGTGATTGCGGAATAAAATAAGCTCACCATCGATTTTTTTCCTGATGTGAAGCTCCAAAATAATGAAAAAAAATCGAAGCTTTTGAATAAAAATTGGATTTTTAAAAGTTAATTTTTTATTTAAGTAAATTTTATTAACATTTCTGTGTTAATGAATGAGAATGTGTATGTGTGTGTGTGTGTGTGTGTGTGTGTGTGTGTGTGTGTGTGTGTTTGTGTGTGTGTGTGTGTGTGTGTGTGTGTGTTTGCTGTGATAAGTTGTTGATAGTTTAATTTAGAAGTTTCCGTTAACTGGCAAGAATGATTATTTAAATAATAATAATAATGTATATATATGTTGTATGTAGTGCGTTTGATTTAAATATTCATAATTTTTTTTCCATTTCAGTGATTATCAGCGAGTCTCGTCGATTTTATTTAATATTCTGTCAGTCGTACTTAGTCCATCCGTTCACGGATTAGCATTGGCGCCATCGTGCTACCAATTTATTTAATCGAATATAAAACCAAGGTCGGTCGTTGTGCCTCCCCGTAATGTATAGTAAAACATAACCCGTCAACAATAATTTATATATTTCAATTAGTCGTGTCTGGATACCTTCGAGTAATTCTACCTACCCTTTTTGGTATCATTATTAATATGATGTCTGGTTTAATGTAACTTTGTATTGCTTTCGATTTATAAATAAATAAATTTCATTTTGATATTAACGTCTTCGAAGAAAAAATACTAAATAAATAAAACAAATTTAAAAATGCTCTGAATCCCACTTTACCATTTGTAAGTAAACGAAAAAGGTAGATTTTAAAATCATCAAGCCGATTTAAATTGAAAACTAGAGAAAGTTGTAAGGAGGAAAGCCTTATGTTTTTGTGGATTTCTTTTATCATAATCGGTTTTAGATATTGCAATTTTCTTAAAAATTGTAATAGTGATTAAAGAAATTTTTTAACTTTTATGTTTGCTGAACATAATAGTTAAAAAAAAATTGTAGTATAATTAATTAATTTTTTTTGCGATTTTAATGAAAAAAGCATCTTGGAAGCCTCTGATCTTAAAAAATACCACCAAACGGTGGTATTTTTTACAAAGAATAAAATTTAATAATTTAAAAAAATATATATATTATTGATTCATCTTCGTCGTTTTTTACTTCCTTGTACGAAGTAAAGGGTATTGTTGTCGCGAAACATTTCGGTTTTCATATTTCAATGGAAATATTCATTTTGAGCATCCCTGAATCTATTTTAACAAGTTTTGGGGTGACGTCTGTATGTACGTATCTCGCATAACTCAAGAACGATTAGCTGTAGGATATTGACATTTTGGATTTATCACTGTTGTAACATCTAGTTGTGCACCTCTATTTTCCCATGCAGTTAGGTTATACTAAGTACATGTGTTTTCTTTGCGATTGGGACTGCCGAGCTAGGGATAAACATTACGTTACCAGGGCGTGAAAGAAACGAGACAACTTAAATCCAAATGGGAAAAGTATTATGAGCATTTAGACCCAGAAAAATATTTTTACCTTCTCTCCATATCAAGCTAGAACTAATGAAAAATTTTGTAAAAGAAATGAAGAAGCATAGTCCCGGATTTTTGTACAACAGGAAGAAATTTCCGAAGTAACTGAAGAAAAAATTAAAGAAGGAATATTATTTGGTCCTCAAATAAGAGAATTGGTCATATATGATGTAACTCGATGTTAAATAATGTAGAAAGTGCAGCTAGGGCTTCATTTAAAGGCGTTGCAAAACTTTACTCGGAAAACAAAAATCCGACAATTACCATGATATTGTTAATCAACTTCTTACTTCAAACAGAGCTATGGGATGTAATATGTCTTTGAAAATACATTTCCTCCACTCACATCTGGAGTTTTACCCGGACAACTTCGGAGACATAAGTGACGAACACGGTGAACGTTTGCACCAAGACATTTCGGTGATGGAAAGCCGCTGTTAAGGGAAATGGAATTCTAACATGCTAGTCGATTACTGTTGGACATTAATTCGGGATGTGCCTCAGGCTGTTTATAAAAGAAAAGAATCAGCGAAATAATTCTAACTCAGGTACGGCCATGCAAAATTAAGGGAAAATATAGTTAAAATCTGTAAAATTTATAACTATATTTTCCCTTAATTTTTTTTTAAGCGTAATTTATTTAAAACTAAGGGTGATAGAAAAATTATATTTAAAGATCTGTAATGTACGCAAAAAAGCAATTTAAGAAATGTTATTACACTTAGAGAAACATTAAACATTTTTTTTGTCTATCAGTGTAATTAATTATTATTGGAAAAAAATTTTAGTGAAAGTGAAACTTGGACGATCGGAGTACCTGAGAAGAAAAGATTAGAAGCTTTTACCGTGTGGTGCTATAGGAGAATGTTAAAGATCAGATGGGTAGATAAAGTGACAAATGAAGAGGTGTTGCGGCACATTGATGAAGAAAGAAGCATTTGAAAAAATATAGTTAAAAGAAGAGATAGGCCACATATTAAGGCATCCTGTAATAGTCGCTTTAATATTGGAGGGACAGGTAGAAGGAAAAAATTGTGGAGGCAGGCAACGTGTGAAGTACGTAAAACAAATTGATAGGGATCTAGGATGTAGGGGGTATACCGAAATGAAACGACTAGCACTAGATAGGGAATCTTGGAAAACTGCATCAAACCAGTCAAATGACTTAAGACAAAAAAAAATTATATTTTTAATTATGTTTTTATTCTTTCCTTGTTCTTAACATTTTCTTTCTCTTCATATTCATCTTTATGTCTTTGTTTGAGTTATATTTCTTCATATTATCTTTCTTTTTCCTGTATGATCGAACTTTAAACAGATTCAAACTGTGCCTATTAAAGGAGGTATGATTTTTTTTGTCTTCGAAACCTCATTTTCCACCCCCTCCGCGCCAGTGGATGGTGATATCAAAAAACTTTATTTAAATAGGTTTTAGGTCCTTATCCAAAGAAAGTAGGAACTGTAAAAGAATTCGACATTTTACTTAATAAGAAAGTTATAGCGATATTTTGTTTTTTCGAAAAAGCCCCCCCCCCCCCCCAATTCTACTCCCATATTCGATTTCGTCCATTAACGAACAAGACCGAGATTTTGGATCGTTATATTTTATGTACCAATTTGAAAGTGATTGGCTCAAAATTACGGCAGTTATCTTGTCCACAAAAAAGTGAAATATATATAAATTAACTTTTGACGGTGGTTTTGGGGTTGGGAAATGTGAAACGCGAAGATATGTCGAAATTTTCCGGAAGTCGAATCATGGTACCCATTATAATAGGTAGTATGAAATCCGCATAAAATTAATGGTCCACCGACATTATTATATTAACAATGATGTTTACAGAACTTTTTCTCGATTTTTATTATAACTAGAAAAAAGGCGAGTCTACGGCCCGCCGCGAAAATGTTATAGGGTTTGTTTCATAACATAAAAAAAAAATTATTTCGTTAAATGTTTTTGCCAATTGTAACTAAATAACTTCAATGAATTTAGCGTACTAACAACAACAAAAACGTTTGCAACGAAAGCTTCAAAATCTTGAACATTTGTAACTGCTTCTTCAGTTGTGATTTTTTAACACAACTCTAACCTCAGTGTTTTCCTTTTTCATCCCCAAAACACAAATATAATTTTAGGTAAATCGTTCGTATGAAGAAGAATTTAAATTGTTGGTGTGCTGCACGTAGCCGTCCGCTCGCCACCATTGGTCCGCTTTGCGCCAATAGCAGCTAAAATAAAAATGTGAGCACATACAATAAACAAACAAACCTGTGCACTATCGTTTTTATGGGAAAGATAATGGCGTATAAAATATATATCGAAGGAATTTAACGTATTTGGTTTTGCTATATTGTACTCTATTTTTCTAAAAAAAAATTCGTCTACTAATCTAAAAAAAAAAGAGATAAGAGTTACCGCAGTAACTCTTATCTTGTTTACTTTATGTTTGATATAATGAGATTTTTTCATATACTCGAGGATATCGACCACGGGAGTGAATTATCTTTTATTTCTGAACGGATCGTTTTCTCTAAAACATTCTCTACTGCAGCTCCTACATCTAGAATTATTCGAGTTGTTGTATTTTATAATTTCCTTTCCTTATTTTTTAAAATTCGTTTTAATATTAACCGACCCTAAACGACTTAATTTGTTTTCTTCCGACCTACATAGTTCTCGATTTTACAATATTTTGCTGAAAAGCTTTTTCCACCGCCGGTTTTTACATAACTGCTTGCGACACTGAAGATTAGAGCTCGATTGGTTTCCCGAGCTGGATGTTGACAGTTCGAGACAAGGCTTGATCATTTATATTTTTAAAGTTTCTTGATTAGCGTCTCCTTGGACTATTCTCTTATTGGACTTTAAGATATAACAAATTTCGGGTATATTATTCAGGGAGATTACCCCGTAAAGATGCAATCATTTGCGAGTAAGGGTTGTACGGTATCCCACATCTTTTGTACTATCATGCGAGTTAGATTTTGACTTTCAATTCGTCTAATGTTTAAAGCTCTCCTTTATCAGAAATCTTTTTTTTCTTTCCAGCGCTCCTACTGTTTGCATAAAACGATTTGCTTAATCCCATTATTTTTAAGAATTTGTTTTTAATTTTGAAATCCACGTTTGAATACGTTTTCTTTATAAAATTTCCACCCTTGTCATTATTATAATCTTTTAATATAGTTTTTACTTGTCTTTCCTGATTAATTTTACAATGCATATATGAAATTATGTAGGTACTTATCTAATACATAAGATATGTAATTAACTCGAAAATGTTTAAATTAATTTATAAATTGACGTCATCGCCCGATTAGTACTACCAACATTATAATACTAGTTATTATAGCTGCTCACGTTAATATTGAAATATATAGATCGTTGAAACCTGTTATAATTAATCGTATTGTAATCACAATAACAGTAAATATTATTATTGACAATAACAATAAACAACAATTAATATTGCTGTCAGCAGTAGAAGAGGTATATTTTAAGTAGTAATTTGCGTTTACTTATTGAATTTTTTTTAATCCGCTATTAAACTTTCCTTTAAAGTTTAGCTTTTTTCACGGGCTGATGAAGTTTTGATGAGGTAACTTTTTCCTAGTAAGTTATCGCTCTTATTTATTTGAATGAATTTTATTAAAATTTTTCCTTTTGCTAATTAAAGTAATTTGTTCGTTGTTTGGTGTACGGTGAATTGTTTAAATAGTTTAATACATTTTAGTTTTTTAATTTACTTTCAGTTATACTGATTTATCAGTAATATATTATTCTAATACATTTTAAAAAGAATTCGTCATAATCCAGATGCTTTTGGAATAGTATTACTACCAAATCTGACGTATGAAACCCGTTTAAGATTTGACCGCGTTTTTGTATTTAATGTAAATTATAAGATTGTAGTTTCATGGTCAAATCAAACGGTTATGTCTTAAAAAGTGTTATTTCAGGATAAAGAATTAAACGAAACGTAACTGTTTTTTTTCTTTGGAGAAATTTTCGAAATTTTGACTTAAGGGTTTTCCGTTTAATGAATGATAAAAATTGTTAATAGCTTGACGAAAGTAGGGTTGTTCAGGTAGTTTAATTTTTAAAAAAACAGAATAAAGTATTGTACTACACTTTCTTGAATAATATTATAAATACCTTTTATACAAAAAAAAAATAATAATAATAAAATAAAAGTACACTATATAATTACAAAAAAAAAATAATTGTACGTATTTTTCTGCGACCTTTTCTTCTCGGCGATTCAAAGGAAGCCCATTTACGGACAAAGTGTTGGGTTCGCTAACAGGTTCTACAAGATGTTGCTACGAGTGCGTATGTATGCCTGCGCCCTACCAACTTAAACTCCTGTATCACCGAACTTCCCTCCGGGGGGCCCGGACCCACAGTTAAGCATTACTCGGCCCCAGAAGATGTCTCGAGCTCGGGGTTACCAGAGTCCTCCGTGCATCATCGCCGTCGTCCACCCACGCAAGCGCGGACGCGTGAAGGCTTGCAGGAGGTTGTCCTTCACCCCCTCGCTTGCCCGTCCTCATCTTCTCAGTCTTCGCCGGTTTTCATCATGTCAGCTCCTATTAGCAGTGAACAGTAATAACTTTAACATTTCGGCGAGCTTTTACACATCCAGCCTTCCGTAAGGTGTCCTGTGATGCCACAGTCCACACATTTTTTAGCTTCTACACAGCTGTCGGCTTTGTGTCCACTGCCCCCGCAGTTATAGCAAAGGGTTATAGCAAGGTCCCGTCCACGGCACTCCGAACCTCTGCGGCCAACACTCCAACACCTGCAACGTTTAATGTTGTCCGTCGTGAGTTCTACTCTGTTGGATTGCCAACTCATCGTAATTCGTGCATTTTCGTAATTCAAGCTTTGACTCTCGTTGTGGAAGCCTGACTGTAGCCCTAAGAGTATCTCCATATGCCGGGCGTAGGGATCCCATAACGTCACTGTTGTCCATTTCCGGATCAGTCAGCCGCCTGCGCTCATTAGAGCCTTCTATCACGGCTTTTAGCATTTTTATCATCGATATCGGAAGCCTTACCGGCCTTGACTTCCGAGCCGGAGCACCTTTCGTCTTGATACTTTTAGAGCAGCTTCCTGATGTTTTCATCACTTGGTCCATTTTGGAGTCCGACATTACAGAATTTATGTTATCAAACACAAAATAAGAAATATTCACCTTTAAATTACACAAAATAGTAACCAGCCCGTGGTTGCTAGGCGACGAATCCAAATATTTACAGTTCAATATATAAAGGATAAATAAAAGTAAATATCACTAAACTCCGCTCTGAAAACTTTTAAAGTGTTGTAAAAAGTACTAAACAGTCAGGAGTACAAAAGTATACCCAGAAGCCCGGAAAGCCAATAATTAAGATAGGCTATAGAGGAAAACCTAACCCCAACAGACGAAAACAGAAACGAAAAAAAAAGCAAGAATACACGAAAATAATTGAACAACCAAATAAAAAACAACAAAAATAACAAGCACAGACGACACTTAATACAGAAAGTTACCGTAATCACGGAGCTCGAAAATCCTGTAAAAGCAACCTGAGATATTTTTCCGCTACTTTAAATTTGTTTCTGGAAATTATCTTTTAATAACAGATTTTCATAAAATATTTCTTAGGATTATGAAATGTGTACGCTTTTGCCGTCGATAATATTATATCATTATTATCAGATATAATAATATCTTTTTTTTATTTAAATCGAAAGTACATAGTTGTACAACCGAGACCTATTAGAAAAATTGATTTTCTTCTTCTGAATTTTGTTCAGAAGAAGAAAAGAAATTTTGTTCAGAAGCGTGTAAGCAATAGAAAAATAAGTTAAAACAATATAAAGTAAAAGAAGCAGAGTGTTCCTGTTCAATAATATTAATGAATATTATTTTCCTAGCTGTAGCTCCTTTGCATCTGCAGCAGCATAGCTATAAAGAGAGGTATATAGAGAGGTATAAAGAGAGAGGGGCTATATAGTGACAGGTCAAAATTTTGGGTAAAGAAGTTTTGCAATTGTTGATGTTTCAAGACCTTCTAAATCTAAAAAATAGAAAAAAAAAGAACTACAGATTTTCTGAAGATGTATGAACGTAGTACGTACGCGTGTTGGCCTGTATTTTGATTAACGTATCCAGACTGGCTTAACGTAAATTATTTGAAAATGGATTTAAAAAGTTTTAGTATATTGAGCATTGATTGCATTAAATTTTTAACAAAACTAAAAAGTGGAAATGGTAGTTTTTGTCATTTAAAATTTTTAGCTCTTTGTATAATTTTTGTAGAAAATTGGGATTTAGTACAATGAAAGTACGAACTTATTTAAAATTTAAATACCTGTTTAAAATGCCAGAGTTTAATAAGTCAATCGGATTTAAGGGTGGGAAATACGTTATCTGATTTAGGGGTGGGATATTATTTGTAAACAGTTTTTCTCATATATTGAAAACTCGTTGAAAAAATGTTGAAAGTCGGCACAAAATGATTGACTGTCACAGTTTTGGCCTGATTTTCGACCCGGTCGGACAAAGGGGCATCACAGTATCAGTTTTTTTTTGTAAACGAATTTTTTTGTAGCATTTTTGAATAACACTGTACCGAATCGGGTTGAAATGGGACCCAATTTTTTTTTTTGCTAAAACCTGAACACTGTATAGAAATAATTTTGATGATAAAACTATTGGTCACCGGGCGGGAGGTCAACCGGTACCCAACATTTTTACTGAATTTTTTTTTCTCAATTATCTTTAAAATACTGTATAACTTTTAAAGTAAAACGTAATTTTATCAAAGGGATCAAATCGACCCAACATTTTTTAATGAACATTTTAATATTTTATGAAACCTTTTGCCGAGGCTTTTAGGTAGATTTCATAAGAAAGCTACCTATTGTAATGGATACCATGATTCGACTTCGATATATCTTCCATGATTCGATATATCTTCGCGTTTCACATCTCCCAGACCCCAAAACCACTGTAAGGTAAAAGGTTTATATATACATTTATATATATATATATATTTCACTTTCTTGTGAACACGATAACTGCCATAATTTTGCGCCAATTACTTTCAAATTGTTCCTTAAAAATAAGTCGTTCCAAAATCTCGGTCAAGTTCGTTAACAACCAAAATAGGGCCATGCGGGTGGAAATGGGGGCTTTTTCGAAAAAACAAAATATCGCTATAACTTTCTTATTAAGTAAAATATCGAATTGGTTTTAAAGTTCCTATTATTTTTGGGATAAGGGCCTAAAACTTATGTAAGTTTTTTGATATCACCAACTACTGGCCCAAGGGGTGGAAAAATGGGTTTTTTCAAGACAAAAAATCATACCTCCCTTAATAGACGGTTTAAGTGGTAGTTAGTCCTTAAACATTGCCTAAAATTTTGTCTGAAACAATTTTTGATATGACCAACCCATACGGCAAGGGATGACCAAAATATTGGTGGAATTGTAAGATGGGGCTTGTTGTATTCTAAACTTGTGAAACTTTTTTTGACATGCAACCATTGTTGTATTGAGTAAATTTGAAGTTTTTCTTAACTTTAAGGTGGAAATCTTTTTCATCCCCTACTTATCACCGGCGAAATCTACCTCCGCCTTCCGGCGTGCCTAAAGGGATTTTTTTCATAAACGTTCATCTTTTTATACAGATTCGTTTACGTTCCCGTCTAGATATCGCTATAGTAGACGTACACCTCTAGAAGAGAAAGTATTGTAATCTGTTCTATTTGGGCATATGCGGTTTTCACCGGATCTTGACGTTTAGACACCTAAGGAACCCAAACAACCGGATGTTAATGTTCGTATGTACGTGTGTGTGTTCGGTGTTGGCCTCTAAATCACCTTATATCTCCAGATACTGGACCGATTTTGACCTAACTTGGTCTGATTACGTCAATATATGGGGCATTGATGCTATTAAATTTTCAGCTTAAAAAGTCAAGTGGGCCAGACTGTAGAGCAAGGTCACTCTCAGTATATCGAGATTTCGCTTAATTAAGGTCATATTTTTTTTAGGCACAATTGAAAATATAGCAGTATTTACAAAAAGTGGCGTTTTTCAAAATCCCACCCCACCCTAAAAAATTTTGTTGTCGTATTGTATGTGGTGACGTCACATGTGAGCGATAGAATTAAATGAAGAATAATATTTAAAGTGTAAAAAGAAACTTCCAGAAATGGTGGATTGATATTTCGTAGAAGTATGATAAGCACACCAATTTTCAGTGTTAGAAGGTGCTGTGGCATTCCTGGTAAATCAAGTTAATTTAAAAATTCTGTTGGATAATTGACAACTTCCTTTTGATTCATTACAGTATCGATGGACTTTTACGTTGTCGTATCGCCTGGGATTTTGTTTTGAATGTTGAAATTGATTGTATTGACATCGTTGTTTTTGGCTGCTAATATAGCCCGTGCACTCAGCCATTGATGATTTCTGTAATTTTGTGCTATATTTGGGAAAACTTTGTCAATTAACTCGTCGGTGGTTGCTGTGATTTTACAGAAATTTGTTAGCAATGTGATGCATTGTGTTGATTCATCGATGGCCATTTTCCCATTCCCAATATCCAACAATTGTTTTGCGAAACAATCAGCGGATGCATCATTTTGTAGTTGTACACGCATATTCGTCTTCAAGTTCAATTTATGTACGTGTTGCCATAAATCTGATGATTTGAGACATGCATTGAGTTCATCAGCTGGTGTTGAACGTGATATTACTGGTAGAGTTTGTCGAAAATCCCCAGACAATAAAATGATTGGCCACCGTAGAACAGTTGATTTCCTCTTAAATCTTTTAATGTACGATCAAGTGCTTCTAATGGTCTTTTGTGCACCATAGTACACTCGTCTTAAATGAGTTTACACATTTGGAGTATTTTACCCATTCTGGAATTTTTGGTGATATTGCATGTTGGTGCAATCTTTCAGTGATTTGGATATTCAACGGCAGTTTCAGTGCTGAATGCTGAATGTTCGACCACCATCCAGAAGAGTTGCTACAATGCCAGATGATGCGATTGCCAATGCAATATCATTTCGTGATCGTATGTTTGCCAAAATAAGTGAAATGAGAAAAGTTTATCCTGTTCCTCCGGACGCATCCAGGAAATATAATCCACTGCTTTTGGTTGTGATTGCTTGCATAATTCTGTCATACACTATGCGTTGTTCTGGAACCAAATTTAAATGATATTGGTTGCACCGAATGATGTCATTTGGAAACATGAATGTAGTTGCGTATGTTCGTTAAGAAATGTTTCGATTCACTTGTGTCACCTGATACCAACGTTGATAACGGTTCGGGTGGTGGATGTAATTCTGGCAATTTTATTTTTCCACCAGCACAGCACATTCCTGGTGCTTCATTCTTAAATTTTAATGCACTACAATATGTGCATTGTTCATCCATTTTTCCAATAACCACACTTGGATGAATGCTGTAATTATAATTAGCATCATAATGGAATGCACTGAGATTCAAAACAGCGTGAGTGGTGTTCTGGTTCGAGCAGTGCTCACTCGAATGGTTTGCAGTCTGGATTCTCGTTGCTCGTTTGTTTCTGATGCTCGTGTTGCTTTTTTATTTCGTGCTTGAGACGTAGAACGACCGATCGCTCGTTTTTTGGGAGACATACCTGCACAGAATTGGCGTTGAAATCGGTTGAAAATTAAAATTTTGGAATGCAATGTTCAGAACTATCGAAAGTTTTATATTTTAATTTTCAAAATAACAGATTTAAATTAAGTACGCTATATATTTGATATTTTTTAAAATATCAAATCACCTTTTTCTTACAATTATAAGTCTGGCACCTATATATGAGTTTTTTAAAGTACAATATTATTTTTAAAAATATCTCATTTTATCATAATCTAAGCATAGTAATTGTAGGAATTATTCTGGAAATTTCGGAAAACCCGGAAACACGTGTTTCTTAATTTTTAACGGGATACCTATACACCAAATTGCACTACTATATTTCTATTGGTCCCCGATATATGAAGGCGCTCCATACTCCTAACTTACACCATTTTTAGTTTATTTTAGGATTTATTCGGAAAAGTTCGGGAAATTTCGGAAAACCCCGTATTTTATCAACTCAGAAACCTTCCCTGGCATACGTCCAACCATTCCACAAAGTTTCATCGCTATCGGATGAACGGTTTAGGAAGGCATAAGAGACATACAGACAGACAAACATTCATTTTTAGATATATAAATTAACTTGCGTGTGTAATTCGTGCATCAATAATAACCCACAGTTGTAGGACTTTCCTGTCACGCGGCTAAAGCCGCGTTCTGAGAAAGTCCTACAGCTGGTTGTCAGCTTTTATAATAATTAACACGACTGCCTAAAAAGGAGTATAATGTATGTACGGAAACTAGAGAATTTTGATTTTTGAGTGCTCTTGTAGTCGATTCAGGACATCTTTAAAAATTTGTTTACAAAAATAAAAATACGTAATTTTAAAGAGAACGAATTAAACCTCTCTCAAATAAATATGATATTTTTATGTACGTTTAATTTTATTTCAGTAAAATGTTTTGATAACCTTTTCCAGGATTGCTTTTGGTTTTTCGTGAATAACAAAAAATTTCTTAAATTTAAATCCTTCTTTGATGTTAGTAATATCTATATGTAAAAACTTTGTATAGTTTTTATACTATTAAAACTTAAATTTATTTAAATTATCTTTTGATTCCATCTGACATTAACGTTTTTATTATTTTCAAGATTAAAAATATATAAATGCAAATTTCGTGGAAAATTTTGTACATTTAAAGTCGTTTTATTAAAAGCAGAACATGTCACTACTATTTCATTTATTACTGAATGATAAAGCTATTATAAACTAAAAAATTACCCGTAAAAATGTAAATTCTTCCCGCTTCACCTATTTTTTATGAAAAGTCTTAAATTTTGGTTAAGATGTAATAATTACATTTACATAAAGAACAAAGAAGTCCTTTTTGATTTAAAATTTTCTCTTTTTTTGCTTTATCATCTTAGCTTTTGCATGTTTTATTTTTAGATAACACTCAAGTGTGTGGGAGAGGAAAAAAAGAATTTTGATGTAATTATTTTAACACACCACCGGAAGTCCTTCAAACTGTTTTTTAATCTTCATTTATTGATAAAATCTTAACGATACATAAATATTTAGCTGGTTTTGAATTTTTATGAGATTAAACCGAGAAGGGAACGAGAATATTAAAAACGTAATTTTTGTATTTTAATCTTTAGTATGTTTTACGTTCATTTTATATACATTTCTATGACCGTTTTTATCCGTTCCAATAACGTTATAATGTCTGATAGTTTATCGGCTTTTCTTGTCTAGGATATTAATATTTCTGCCGAAATGTTATCTGTGCCAATCGCTGTGCCATTATTCAGATTATTATTACTATTATTCAGTCAGTACATTCTACTGGAAGCAATGGAAATGCGGATTTGGAGGAGAATAACAAGAAAAAGCTGGGTGCATGGGAAAAGAAATGATCAAGTGTTACCAGAAGTGAGTGAGAGGAGGTCGCTGCTAAATGTTATACGAAGAAGAAGTGCGAAATTGATAGGGCATGACCAGTTCTTGACGAATATATTTGAGGGCAAGGTTTTGGGTAAAAAGACTAGAGGTAGACAGAGAGCAACCGTCATCAATAATGTTGAAGAAGAAATGGGCCTTGGTTCATATGATGACTTGAAATGAGAAGCGGAGATGAGAGTGACGTGGCTAAATCTACAAGGCGTAGCCTTTAGTGAATGATGATGATTATTGAAATCTGTTGTAATAGCCTATCTGAAAAATCTATTCTTTGACTATTTTGAGTGCTTTAGTATATTCACTAGTTAGGTGTTATTGAACTAGTATCTGTTAGTTTTCTGTATATTTTAAATATAAATTAATCGATCGGTCTTTTTAAAATTACAATCCAAAGAATTTGTTAAATCACTGAAATTTTAATTTTGATGTGGGTATTGATAAATTTATCCTTTGATTGTTATCCATGATCTCTTCCTTTTTATCTGTTCGTAGATTTTAGTGTAGCGTAACGGTTAAGCGATTGTGTGTATGTGTGGAAGGCTAATAAATCTATGCCTGGTTAAATTTTATCGGTTTCTGTGTTCTCTCTCTCTTTCTCTCTCTCTCTCTCTCCCCCTCTCTCTCTCTCTCCCTCTCCCTCTCCCTTTCTCATGCGTCATTGTTTTCAGCTTTGAATTATCAACACATCCTGTCGAGGCAAAACTTAAGTTGTAACGCGGATATATATAAGAAATGGTACTACGGATCCCGATTTATTAAAGCTACATTGAATTTCATAGATACTCTTATTCCTACATATTTTGACGATCGACTCTTTCGTTGTTACTTTTCACTTTGCGTTCTTTATCTCTATTTTTTTATATACGTACATAATCTGGAAATATTACGTGGATCGAACGTCTTTTGTTATGTGCCGAAGGTAATTATATAATCGGTGATTCTGTTTATCGTTCTTTATTAATGATTTTTGGTTTTATTCTATTGATTTTTAAGAAATACCGGTCGAATTAAATTCTAATATGATCTTAAGTAAAAAATAAAAAAATCTTCTTTGCGAAAATTTTGAATAAAAAAGAAAATCATTAAGATTGAGTTACATGCACTTTGGGTTTGCTTTGTTTATTATTCGGTTTCGGTTCGGTCGCGAACATGTAGTCGATGCTTTTAAAGTAGAGCGAAGATTTTTATTAATTCCTCACGATGTATTGTTTATTTCTTTCTAAGGTCAAGATAAGTGTCGTATTAAAAAAAAAAATATTGTACGAGTAAGTATACTTTCGCATATAAATATTTAGTTTGGAAATTCCAAGGTGTTTAACCTTGAAATCAAAGTAAGACTCGCTCGGCTATTTCAACTACATTAAAACATATATACTTTTAAATTACGTTGTTAATTTATTAAAACGTTCAATTAAAATAATTTATTACGATAATTTTTATTAAAAAAAGTTTCATTAACGATATTTTTTTAAATATAATTTTTAATTATGTCATCGGAATTTTTCTGTTAAAATTATGTTCTATAATTAATTGTAAAAAATGAAATAGATCGATCGGATCTTTAGTTTGGAATGTATTAATTAACTATAGATATCCTTGTTTATCGGAATATATCGGTTACCTACGGTAACTGATTTCTTTAATCGAAATATACGTTTAAAAAAACCGGTTCGACATCACTGCTTCGCTACAATTTTTTTCTTTCACAACTTTATAAATACATTAGCGCTGGACCAAAGATACATTTCATGTAAGTTCTGGTTTTCGATATAAATACGTATAGATTTTATTGTTTAAGCTAGTATCGTTTTTTAAATCTTCACGTAATAGTTACTAAAATTATATCTTATAATTTATCCAGATACACTCTAAATGCGGAATTAGTTGTTAAATTTGGGCGTTTTAGGATTTTATTATCAGGTATGACTTTCTTTTGCCCTGAAATTATTATTCGTTTTTCCCCCTGGAATAATAATTAAAATAGATTAAAATGTTTAATTTCTCTTTTCTGGTTTTGCAGAAAGCGAGGGAATTAATTTAACGATCGGCCGATTATTTCTTACGTTTTCCAAAACCTTAGTTTTTAAAAACTTATTTCTTAGCGGATGCCGAACACCAACGATTTAAATAGATCTTTTACACTCTTCCTCCAGCACGGTAAAAATAAAACTTAACTCTTACTGTTCTACAGTCGTTTATAGTTTAGTCGATTAGTATTTTTAGTATAAAACATTATTACTTTTTACTCGTATTTACATTTATTAAATTACTCGAATTCTTGTTTCAGTTTCTGCACGAGTACATCGATCGCACAACATTAATTAGAATTTCCACGTATGTTTGAACCGATATTCATTTCAAATTTAGGAATCGCTGAGCCGATCTTAATCCTTTAAGTA